>NC_142527.1:15242700-15330200 GCF_964205215.1 Stylophora pistillata | reverse complement strand
ATTCAAACGTGACAAAAACATAGGCAATTTTTTGGTCAGAAGTTGATTCGAAACTAATGACCAACCCGGCTCTTTTAAATGCGCTCGCGCACGATGCAAAACTTGTCCTTTCATACACAACGCTGAGAAAATATCGAGACCCAAACAATCCATTAAGATCACTGATCACTTCACGTGCACCCTCGCCAACGTCATCTATTGCATAACTTGCACTTATTGCAAAAAGTTATACATCGGCGAAACAGGAAGACGACTAGGTGACCGACTCCGAGAACACTTTCGCGACGTAGAAAGGAATGACAAGGACGCATCAAAACCAGTCGCTGAACACTTTAATATACCTAATCATTCTAAGCAGCATATGGCAATCTGTGGTCTTTCCTTACATGTAGATAGCTCGGAAAGCCGCAAAGCTCTTGAAAAAAAGGTTTATCTTTCGAATCGGCACTCTTAAGCCCAGAAGTATCAACGAACGCTTTTTCATTCTACTAAAGTATTCTTGTTTTTCTCGTCACCATGTTCCCACCAATAGCGTAGCTCCACTTTCTGCACATAAACGCGCACACAACCCACAATTCCTACATTCGCTCTGACGAAGGGCTACATTTAGAACGTTTTGAGCGTTATCATGTAAAAAGAGTGGAGGTTCCCTTTAAAATGGTACAACTGGTTAAAATGGTCAAAGTGTTTAAAATGGACCACCTTGTTAAATTGGTCTAGTTGGTTAAAATGATTCATATGCACGGTCAAAATGATCCAACTGGTTAAAACGGCCCAACTATTTGAATTGTGAAATTAACTAGTGAAAAAGGTTCTTATAAGATAAGACAGTGCAACTTGTCAAAAAGCACCGACTGTTTAAATCATCACAGAAGGAAAAAATGATTTTTTCAGTTTCCTGAAAATTTAATTTATTAGAAAAATAATTAAGGATCTATCAACGTAAATTTATTTTGACATCTTTTTTACTCAGGAGATATAAAGCAAAAAGTAATTTAAGAGTAGAACAGACGGCGTGAGGTTGATGCACCTCACGTCAACTTCTTCTAGTCGCCTAATCAACGATTTCAAAACCTCTCTTGATTATCAATGCACACTGTACAGTTTTGTACAGACCTGAAATCTCTCATTGGTTATCAAGTCTATTTACATTGGTTCTTTCCGAAAACTAGATATGTGGTAAAATTGTTTCGTATTCAAGTGTTGTTTTCAAGCTGTTATCATATCTTAGAGTGACAAGTCCCTTTTGCCGCCCTGAAAAAGGGGAAAATTCTTATCAGTTTGCTTTCTTGCACGCAACAGCGCCAACAGGCAAAACATTGTCAAATGACTTCCTCCAGTGTGTTTGCAAAAAGAGCCGTCACAGGCGTGATGTGGAAACCCGTTTTATATAAACAAACACTGACGCCCCGAAAATTGAAGTCGTTTTTTCTGATAAACTGTTTTGGCTTGAGTTTTGATCTTTGGAAAGTTTATTCTCGGTTGATATTCGCTCAGTTTCCGTGAGATTTGGAGATAATGTCAGAAATATAGAGAGCCCCAAAAGATTATCCCGGATTTTCGATTTTTCCCTTATTCCGTGATATGTAGCCTCTACATTGAAAAGTCTTCTCAAAAGCGCTACTTTAAAGTTAAAAAAAAATTATTACGATGCATTAAAATGCAAATCCCAGACCCATTTTTATTTCAATGTGCGTAGGTCACGTTCTGTCAAAAAAAAAACAAAAAAAAACCTTTTCATTGAAATGCTAAATTGGCCACCGTGACCAACCAGGCACTTTTAAATACGCTCGTGCAAGATGCAAAACGTGTCCTTTCATTCACAACACTGATAAAATATCGGGACCTAAACGATCCATTAAGATCACCGATCACTTCACGTGCACCTCCGCCAATGTAATCTATTGCATAACTTACACTTATTGCAAAAAGATAGACATCGGCGAAACAGGCAGACTAGGTGACCGATTCCGAGAACACCTTCGAGACGTGGAAAGGAATGACAAGGACACATCGAAACCAGTCGCTAGACATTTTAATTATTTACCTAATCATTCTAAGCAACATATGGTAATCTGCGGTCTTTCCTTATACTTAGGTAGCACGGAAAGTCGTAAAAATCTTGAACAAAAGCTCATCTTTCAAACCGGCAGTCTAAATCCCACAGGAATCAACGAACGCTTTTCATTTCACTAATTTATTCTTGTTTTTCTCGTTGCCATGTTCCCACCAATAACGTAGCTCCATTCTCTGCCTTTAAAAGCACACACAACCCACAATTCCTCTATTCGCTCCGACGAAGGGCTAACGCTCGAAACGTCAGCTTTTGTAATATCGTTACGGTGGCCAATTTACCACTTTAACTTTGTTGATATATCCAAATTATTTCATTGAAATGCGTTGTCAATTAAACTTATCTTGTAAAATGTCTCGGGGCGAACGCATAAGCTCCCTTTCTGTTCAATGACAAAATTCATAAAATCAAATTAAATATCCGAAATCAGCATTTACTAAGCTTTATGAAAATGTATATTTTTACAAGGATAGCGCGCGTAATTTTCGCGTTTGAAATGAAAACAGTAATTTTCCTTGATATCTTAAAATGGCCAAACTGGTGAAATTGGTCCATTGTGTTAAAATGGTCTCACTAGTTAAAATGGTCCAACTAGGTAAATTGGACCAACTAGTCAATATTGGTCCCATTGGTTGAAATGGTCCAATTCTTTAACCTGGTCAAACTTTTTTAAAGGTCCAAGTGGTTGAATTGGTCCAACTGGTTAAAATCGTGCAACTGGTAAAAATTGCATAACGGGTTAAAGTGGTCTAATCGATAGATTGGTTCAACTGGATGAAATGATCCAACTGGTCAAAAGGGTCCAAAAGGTTAGAATGGTCTTACTAGAAGAATTGGTCTAGTTTAAAATGATCCAAGTCGTTGAAATGGTCCAACTGGTTAAAGTGGTTTAACCAGAGAAAATTGTCCAATTGGTTTAAAATGGTCCAACAACTTAAAATGGTTTAACCAGTAAAAAGGGTCCAACCACTGAGGTCCAACTAGATAAAATGACCTATGGCTAAAGTTAATTCCGCAGGAAAACGTTATTGAACAATTTCATCTTTTAAACTTTCCTTAAATGTGTCCAATAACTGTTTCGAAAATTACAATAAAAGAGATGGGTCTTCGAGCTTGTTTGAGAGATATGATGGACCAAACTTATGCCTGCAATGGCACTAATCCTGCGCAACATTTCATCGGTTCACGGTACATTTTGCTGTAGTTGGAAGCAAGGGCTTTTGAAGTTAAAAGAAAAAAAAATCGATAGGTGAAAAAGTCGAGTCAATTTGATACATAATTTACGGAAACTGGATACATAATTTGCGGAAAAATTATGTAATTTAAACGACATTGACTCAAAACGGTGCTAGAGTCGTTGCTTGTCACTTTCAGTCATAATTTACATCCTCGAGTAACAGGTTTCGTGCCAAAGAGCTAAACACCACCCTAACTGATTACAGGATTTTCATGCGCAGTACAGGATGCCAAGTGCAATACTGACGAACCTGAGAAAATGGTTGAACTACCTTAATGGTCTATCTGGAGAAAGGTCGAACTGTTTAAAATAGTCGAAGCGACTAAAATAGTAAAAAGGGCTAATTGGTTGAAATTAGATAAAATGGTTCGATCACTTGAAATGTTATAACTTGGTCCAACTGGTGCAACCTTAAATGGTCCAACCGCTTGAAATGGTGTGGCCAGATAAAATGGTCCAGGCACTGAAATTGGTCTAACGATCTGGTTTGATAGAATGGTCCTATTGGTTGAAGTAGGGTATGTATTAAGAATGGTTCAACTGTTTAAACTGCTTGCAACTTTGTTTGTAGACCATTTTATTCCTGTCAAATTTAATTTTTTCCATTAAAACAACTATGTTCTCATGACATGTCGTAACATGACCTGAAAGGATTCCCGTATTCTGAGGGATAATCGTGGGACAGTTTTCCACAATTACAGAGTTTTTAAATGCTGTTCAAGACATGAATTTTTTTCTCACTTAAAAGTGATCACATGATCTTGAATTACATCACTAGAGAAGAGATTTCTACCTGACCAAAAAAGAAAAAAGGGACAGAAAAGGCTTCCACCTATAACAGAAGAAACTCATTTTAACGCATAAATAAATGGTCATCATGTGCCACAGTTTACACAATGACAGTCTGTATATCAACTGGCTTCCTTGTTTTCTAGATTTTGTCACTTTAATTGGCCTATTGCAGTTTTTGTAGGACTAACACGTTGTAAACTAAGCGCTAGGTTTTGATTGAGGCGTATCTCTAAGAACCCTTGCGGGATTTTTATTAAAACTATTCTTGAGGTAACTTGGCCAACTAGGAAGTGAAGCATGATTCCTATCGTGTGACTCCATTTTTCCTTTCCCAATCTTAGAGGCCATCATTAAGCATGTCGATGTCTCCATCATGTTCTGTTACCTTTTCTACCAAACTCTCTTGAAGTCCAGTTTCTTTTCGCTGGTAAAAAAGGACATAGCCTGCTTTCGACTGCAAAATAACAAAAAAGATACGGTTCAAAGAGAGTTTTAGGGTGGCTGGTACCGAGGGGTAAAAGGTTTGATAATCGTGAAGTCCTTCGCGGAGTGTTGACGTATTTTGGGGACTTTTGTCCAGGATCTCAAACTGCATATTTTGTTTACATCACTGCGCAAAAGAAATGAATTTGTCACATTTCCTAAACAATGAGAAATAAGATTCCACATGAACTAGTAGAAAGGTACTTTGTAGCAAATGGAAGGGAAAGCCTGGGCCAAAGAAGTCACAGGCATATAGTTTCGTCAGGTTTTGATTCAACTTGGCAAGAATATTTGTCAGGTATTAATGCAAAAAAAAAAAGAAAAAAAAAGGCGTGAGGCTTTTACGAAATTCAAAATATTTTTCCAGTGACTTCCCAGCACATGACAACTAAAATACTCTCCATAGTCCAACTTCAAATTAGATTTTCTAGAAACCCCGCGCAACTTCAAATTAGATTTTCTCAGGATCAAAAAGAAATATGGAAAAAGCCTCACAACAATTCTCGCCTATTATCTTCTGAGTGATACTGTCTAGTTTGTCTGGGTGTCTGTGGTGACGAAAAGGCTGGTACTTCGGTAGAAAAATAACAGATAGTTTTGTCTTTTAAGGTATGCACGCGCCTATCAAAATAAAAGCTGTCAAAACTTTTGTTATCTACTGATTCTACACTTTTTAAGCTTTAGAGTGATAACTAGTTCTCAATGTTTTTTTTTTTTAAGTAGCGCGCGTAGGATGATTTTCTGAAGGGCACCCTATTTTTTTAATAACCTTAAAATGCTCAAAAATTGACCAAAAGTAACAAGAGTGGATCACACGGTTATAATCTCAATCTTAAATGACATTCTAGTAACCCATTAAAAGATATTGATATTGAAAATGTATCGAGAGTAAATGAGCAAATTCTATACGGATATAAACGCGAAACTGAATTGCATCGTAGAAGCTTGAGAAAATGTCTCTGTAAAATTGACCTACACAGGGTCGAGAGGGTTATAGGTTCAAATTCCGTCGAAAACTTGGAAGAAAAAATTTTAACCAAGGATATTTTGGAAGAGTCGAGAGACAGCTTTCTGGCTGGAGGAGTTATTGGTTTTGAAAAAAACGCACGCTGCAAACTAGCAATTGCAATCCACAACCAAAAAAAGAGAACATAAAAACAACAAGAACACGAGAAAAGAACAAAAAGAATGGTGTAGTCACAAATGTCTTCATGTGTATAATTTTTTAACCATCGAAAGCAAACGATTTGAACAAACAAGGTATGAAAAAGAAAAAGGAAGCGAAGTGAGAGAAGCAGTTAAAGTGGATTGTGATGGAGCTACACTGCCCACATCTAGTCTTAACCAATGCAGAAAATAAACCTGAACTAGACTTCCACAGATGCAACCTAATCCTGCAAAAATCACAAAGCACGGACAAAGGCCATTAAAGGTAATCCTGGTGCCTACAGATGCCATGACCCCATGGCATGCATATCTCTACAGAACCCTATGGAGGTTCAGTCCCGTAAGGAGTGCAGTCACTGATTTACAGAGATGATCACCTCAGGATAGATATGGTCCATTACTAAGTGCATTTCAAAACACTAACAAAGCAGTGAAAACAGTGTTTCTTAACACTGAACTCATGATTGTCTGGTTACAATTCAATCAACATTGCACTTTCGGTGTGATCAAAGTCAGAATAATTCAGCAGGAACTTACAGTAACTTGTTCCTGATTTACAGCCGAGACAGAGCTATCATCAAATGAGTACCACTGAGAGTCTTTGCAGTTCTTGGCATAGGCTGTGTCTAAAAGTGGTAAGCATGCACATTACCTTAGTTAGTACAATTTGAAATCTACTTTCACTGATTGAACTTGTGGCCTAGCAAAAACGAGAGTCAACCTACAATGTCCGCCTCCCATGCCTCCATAGTGGTTCTGTGAAGAAAAAAAAACTTAATAAAAATTTTAGATCTTTTGAGACTTACAGCACGTTACCTTCCCTCTAAATATGCTCCTCTGTTTGTTCTGAGTAACATTTAATTTTGCAAAGGTAAAATTCCCATCTGTGTGTAGGTTAAACTCTTAAGGCGAAGAAAGTTAGAGCAAAATGTAAGGTAAGGTAAAATTTCCAACTGTGTATAAGTTAAACGGCTTTTACGGCGAAAGTTAGAGCAAAATGTCAATATGGAAAACATAAACTTTTCTCTACGTCTTGAGATTTCCAAACTTTATCTAAGTTCCTTTGTCTTTGGAAAATGGTACGCTATCATGTTCTCTAGTCACTTCAAATGACCAATCAGAACATTCTATTTTATTTCGTCAATCTTGAAGTCTGAAAGAAAAACAAACGATTTTGCACAGGTAGAGTTGTTTACATCTTTCATTTTTGATCTTTGAATTTTGTATTTTTTTATCTTTTATAGCGTCAAAGAAGATCACAGACGGCTACCTGAAAGTGTGCAACCTGTTGGACAGATAGAGCAGTAAAGCAAGAAGGAGAGTTCTAAGCAGCTTGAATGTTGTCCAACTGTTTAACGTGTTTCGCCGTCCAATCAAAATGCTTTACTGAATTTGTCTGATGATTTTGTTCCATGTGCTTCGTAAATTTGCAAGACTCATTTGTGTCTCTGATTGAAAAACAACAAACGCATTTCACATGGAGGTTTCAAAAGCTTTTGCGCTTGTTACGTGGTCACATATTCAAATCAGTAACCAAAGTCATTCAATAGTGCATTTTATGATGACTCACTCATTATCACGCTGCGTCAGTTTTTCAACCAGGAAATTAGACGATGAAACAACGAATAAACTGGGGGGGAATGTGGCTGTCCTCTCTTAATTTTAAAGCTTCCTTCGTACTTCTCTCCTAATGGCAGAATACTTACTGAAACTGCAATCAAATCATAGATTGGATGCGGTTGGTCTTTATTAATCACATAAGCAGACATATCAAGATTTCTGAAAACAAAGCATGAGAGTAAAAGTGTTACTTTGACCTATAGTGTTCAATAATAATTATCTGCTGTGAAGCACCGGAAACATTTTTCAGTGAATTCAGTTCAGAAAAATAATCTATCGTTAGCATTATCATCATCAACACTGAGTATGACAATCCTAATGATGATGATGACTGCCATGGTGTTAATTATAATATTAAGAGCAACTGACCCTAAATATCGATAATCCACCGAAAGTTGCAAAATGGGCCCCTAAATAGGCCATGACAGCTGTTCAGCAATTTGCATTGGATTCTTGTCATAATAGCAGACTCTTTTCAACCTGGACGCGCTGCTTATGGTGGGCCAAGAAAGAGAATTAGAGGAATTAAATTACAAGGATAAGCTTTTAGATGATGTATATAATGATTTGTAAATGTATATCGCAGACCTCTTCAAAGGCAATTGAAGTTGACCTTTATTTTACCTCTGCGAAAGACACATTACATTATTTCAATGGATCACCATTCAGACTCAAACGTAATAACATAACAAGAAAAATTTATATTTTCAAAAAGGACCATCTGCTATCACACAAAATTTAAATGTAGAATCGCATAGCGTTGTGGCCTACAAAGTTGCCAACGTTACATAAATTTTCATTGCTTTAAAGGGCGGTGGGGAGACAACGGCCATCTAGGCGTATTTTGAACTTTTCGATTTTTCAGAGAAAGCAAAGCGCTATAGGACTTTACGGTATCATTTTTGAAAAAGGTTTGTTAAAAGGGTACTTTAGGAAATATTAAATAAATTACGCAATTTTGCAACTGTCGGCAGATTCTCGATAGTTATTGTCTGCAGCTCTTTCAAGAGCTGGTATTAAAATACCAGTTGCAATAAAAAATGATGCAACAATAGTTTCCCATTTTTTCGGCATAAAAATTCCCGGCCATGAATGAAAAACCTAGCTCTTTTCTCCCGCGAAACTCTTCAACGAGATGGATTACCTATATAGTTACTCAGTAGATAACGTCATTTTCTGAAGGAAATAGGGGCGTTTGACTTCTCCCAGTTGCCCCTTCCTTTTGCTATAAGTTAAATTTCATAAAATCAGCTGACAAGTGCATGGAGCTTCTGCACTTGTCTTAGTTAGCATAGCCAAAGCTAGACCAAAAGGCCTGGTACCATTTATCAAAACAACATAATTTTCAACCAAGAACGCTTTAAATAATCACATTCAACGAACAATACAAAAGCTTAAACTAAAGCAATTTCTTATTTTGTAAATAGTCAAATCTGTGTAACTAATGATGTTTAGTTCCTTGAGTCCCCTGGAGTGCGAAACAATTATTACGGTGATATACACTATTAAATTCGATGAGAGGGTCTTCCTATAGATTTTCCAGAAATGGTCTTGCATGATTTATTTGTAGGCTACGATAAAAATGGAGGCAAAAGTTGAGTGAAACTGTCCAACACAGCTTGCAAATTAACTAAGGTCTTCTGACTTGTGCTAACAAAGCATGCATAAGGTTTACCCAAGCATACCGTTCTAAGTTCCAGTTTGTCCTTCCTCGTGTCCACTATTTGAATTCGAAACCACTATTGTGTGGGCGCTTTTTGATTTTTGTTTCGAATATTTGTTTGTTAGTTTGACAGTTTGGTAGAAATCATTGGTCAAATAAACTAAAAAAGGGAACGAGGAAAAGGTTCAATTTACACAATGTAGACTGTGAAGGAATAAGAAATCAACCATGACGTTGATTGCTTCACCGAGAACATGAAATTTTATTACACCTTTAAGTATAATAACCATCACTGCTGATCAAACTTTGTCAAATGTAGAATGCAGCCAACTTGAACATCCGTTCTAGTTACACTTCTGCAACTACTCACTTGAAGTTTCACTTTCAGTGTATATACCTAATCATCCCCATCATTTTGTGTTGCCATTCAAATTTAAATTCCATTTATAAACCATGTGCCAGAAAATGTTTCTGTGACAAGTATATACTTGGAAGAAGAAAAGAAAAGAGACGACAGAGATCTAAGAGAGATCTACTATGGAGCACTTTGAATAATCACTTAAGCCAACTGACAAGACGTATTTGCCAAATCATTTGAACATCTCTGAGTAGCCACTAAGCTTTAAATTCATACACCACGGGCCAAAAATGTTTATGATAGTGGAAGAAAAAAGAAAAGTGAGAACTAGACATAGAGCTATGAAAGATTCGCCATCAATTTATTTCAGGAGCCCTGAAATATCGCTTACCATCACATTGGTGGGAAAAATGCTTTTGCAAAATTATGTGAAATTTACTTTATGCCTGCTTTTGCAAAATTATGTGAAATTTACTTTATGCATGCAAGTGCATGTACTGCAGACCTATTTTTGTAATTCTCTGCGTGATTTTCAACTTCTGCTAGTGGCGTCCTACTCAAGACCAGGTTATTTTGTCTGTTATCAGTTGCGTTGAAAAGCCACTTAAGCTTTGTGAAAGGAAGGAAAAAGGAAACAGGCAAAATATGTTGATACACTCTGGAGGGTAGGTAACACAATAGGAAACTGCACGAGGGGATAAAGCTTTTCTCATCCATCCCTTTTGTACTTTGTTTGAAAGCTAATTTCATTTCCTCCTTTCCATCTACTCCAAACCGACCCAAAGTATTGTTTGATTTCTGAGTATAACTTCATATTCTTATAATTAGGCAGTAGTTTCAGTTCTATTAAAAGCTAAACTACAACACTCACCTCAAAGGAAAACAGACCACTGCATCAAGTTTATCCCGCCAAAAACTTTACAAAGATAGAGAAAAAAAACTATATGAGAACCATTACTAAGTCTAAGAAGAGAAAACTAATAATGCAAAACTTAAGCTGGTTACTTAACACTAGAAAACAATTCTGGCTTTCACAAAAATATGTTTCAGAATGTCGATGACAGCCATAAGTTACCCTGCTTATCTTAAAAAAAAGATGTTTTTTCAGTCATGTCACTGGCGTGAGACAACGGGAAAGTTTTGAGTACCCATGTAAAGTGAATCTCCAATGTTAGGATTCCACGCTCCAATGTTCTTATGGTGACCTAAGCTAATACTCGTTTAAATTTGACTAGCATCCGTATACTGCTATGACCATCAATGCAGCAAAAGTCATGTAAGTAAGTGGAATTTGTAACAAGGCTAATGCCTCTTCCATTATTTCATTGTCAATCTTTCATGTTATATTTACTCACTGATCCATGTGGTATGCAGGACTTGTAGTTCATTGATTTCAACTTTTCAAAATGAACACCTTGTTAAAGTACAAGGTAAAATCTACAAACCTGTTGTACGAGAATCGTTTCAAGTGAACAACAAGGATTTGGGGAAGAGACCAAAGGTCAAACTTTTTGGTGGCTTGTTGATGCTTCTTGCAGGATGGGCAGTACCTACAAGGTGTAGAACATTGTTGTTTCAATTGAGTGTTGTAACTTGACGACCGATAGGAAAAAAGTTTGATCATGGTTAAATTTTAATCCATCAATTAATGGACTTCAGATTCAATTTACACAAAGAGGTATAATGCAGTAAATGGTTTGAACCCGTGGGTAACATGTGAAGGTGTAGTCTGATCGTCGCATACTAGTTGTGCGCGTCGTGTTAGAGTTCTGATAGTTGTGGCGTTGTGTGATGTAGGGTTGTAGGATGACTCGTCTAGTAATCTGTCGGTGTGTGTCGGTTTCCTGTAAACTGTCGTCCGTAATGAGTTGTTGTTGTGGCTTACCAGGCAGTCTAGAAAAGGAAGTTTGCCACTTTCTTCGACTTCTCTGGTAAACTGTATGTCAGTGTTTTGTTCATTAAGGTGGCGGTGGAATGCGTCAATTTCGTCGTGTCGAACGGCGGTGAAGGTGTCGTCAACGTAACGTAACCAAAGCGGTATCGTTTGTCGGCAAGTCGAAAGGGCGCGTTCCTCGATGTTCTGCATCACAATTTCTGCTATAACAACAGAAACTGGAGACCCCATGGCAGATTACTAGACGAGTCATCCTACAACCCTACACCACACAAAGCCACAACTATCAGAACTCTAACACGACGCGCACAACTAGTATGCGACTCGACAGACAGCTTATCCGACGAGAACAAATACCTTCACCGTGTTTTTACGAAGAACAACTACAACAACGACTTCATCCGACGAAACACTCACCGACCCACTACCACTACCGAAACAAACGACACCGCAACCCCTACGACTACAGCAACCATACAGTACATAAAAGGCATGTCTGAAAACATCTCGCACATCTTACTACCCTTCAATATCCGCGTCGCCCACAAACCCATCACCACACTACGTCAGTTACTAACCAACGTTAAAGACAAAGACGAACCGAGGAACAGACAGGGAACGATTTATAAGATCAATTATTCCGACTGCCAAGCCTCCTACATCGGTGAGACTGGCAGAAACCTCACAACAAGACTGACTGAACACAGACGGGCGACGAGGAAAGGTGATGTCAGCAATCACATTGCTGAACACCATCGACTTACCAACCACAACATTGACTGGGACTCTGCGCAATGCCTAACCTACAGCACTGACTATTTTCAACGACTGACTCTGGAAAGCTGGTTTACTAACTTAGAACAGACTCCCCTAAACAGATGTCAACAACTACCCGCTCCATACAAACGACTCATTCACGACATAAACATCACAAACGACCGAAAAAGAACGACCTAACTTTACCGACAGATCGAAACAGACCAATCACGACCGACTTACGTCACTTGAGTCTTACAGCCAATAACATCACGGCAAAACCAACCGATCATTTCACACGAACTGGAATAAGAACATTCTACTGACAACGATCATTCACTTGACTCTGATGATGACTTCCGCACAGGTTGTCGAAACGTCAGTCACTACCACCGACAACAGTCCTTCTCAGGACTACACTCACCCGGACGATCAGACTACACCTTCACAAGAGGTATAATGTGATAACACAGGATTGTCACTTGAAGTTTGAGGATTTACATTTCATTAGGAAACAATTTATTTCAGCTTTGTGGAAACGAAGATGAAAATGGGTTTGGTTTTGCCATTGTGTGTGTAACACACTAACACTTGGCTGATTCAGCTTTCTGTAGGAACATTAAAAGCTATGATGGTCTCTGAACAAAAGAAGTTATAATTTTATTGTTCAGCAACAGCTTTGTTGCTCTCTAATGGATGTATTTGGTTAAGGCATGGAACCACTACGCTCGTAGAAGCACAATTAAGTCTCTCTCATTGTGCAAACAATTCGATTATGGGGAAACGTGAAGGCTTACGGGAAGTGTTAGCAGTGTCTATTTTGGTCGAAAACCAAATTGTGTCAGCGGATCCTTAAGAGTGAGTTTCCAAAACAGTACTTTGACAACAAATCGGTTATTCAAACTGGTCACTTGTAGGATTTGGTGACTTAACAGACTAGTCATATGAATAAAATAGACCTCTCAATGACCGAAAATTCTGGTATCTACATCAAGTGATATATCACAACAGGGAACATCAGAAAAAAAAAGGCTTGAGCTTACCATGGGTCGTTTGCTCCAAGTTTTTCTTTAGACAAAAAGAGGTCAATGCAGTCATTCAAAGCAATGGAGTTTTTCTTTGATGCTGGCTTCTTGTACACACTTTGATGCTCCTCAGATTCCTGAGAAAGTCGTTTCTTCACATTAAACAATGAGTCATAGGAGGAAACAAAATACTGAAGAAAAGGCCACTTGCAACATCCACGGTCCACCCCAAATCAAAGACCCATTCCTATAAAAAGTCAATTTTCCATTCTGCTCTATTGTAATTTCTAAAACTATTAATAAAAACTTCTTTTGAGTTAAGGTGTGAAAAATAAGAGAAAAAAGGAGGTTTAAAAAGAAATATCTATGCCCTCTTGGCCATAAAGAGAAAATGTCCTGAGAATGCGATTAGTTTCTATTAAAACAATTCTACAACTATAATTTTTATGAATAGCTATAAATAACCTCAGCAAGTTGATCATTGTAGCAGCTCTCCTTCATCTCTGAGTCCCAGTCCAGTGCAAGAAAACAACGTGCTTTTAATCAAAATTAAAACGTATCAACCATTAAGATTTCAAGATAACACACAACAATTTTAATTTAAAAAAGAACACATGTTTCAACAGTTCTTCTGTCATCTTCAGATCTAATTTACACATATCTCTTAGCTTTATTTGAAATGCAAAATATTGGATCAGATAGACTAAAAAGACTATCTGGTATTGACCGGTATTATAGAAAGTTTAATATATAGTGTACACAGAATGCTCATTCTATGAAGGCTGCAATGCCTGCTTTGTCAGCCAAACCAGTCGGCATATTTCCACACGCGTGCGTGAGCACAATGTTAGTGATAAGAACTGTCACATCTTCAGACCTTTACAAAATTCTCAGCAATGCCGCACTTTTTGTTCTAATGATTATTTCAGCATCTTAGATCACGCTTCTAGCACCTTACAGCTTGAAATCAAAGAAGCTATTCACATTCATTCGGAGCAACCCACACTTAACAATCAACTGCATCAAGTTAATTCAAAACTTTCTTTGTGACTGTATACATTGTTATGAAGAGTGACTGAAAACAAGTAGAGATTTCAAGAATGCCTTGTCCTGCTGACTTACATGCATAAACTTTCTATGGGACTTTCTACAACATTCTGTTGGGCTTTATTGTTCTTATGTAACACTACCAAAATAGTTATGTTGTATATGTATGCTTCTGGTCTGGAATGTTCTGGAGTACCTTGTAAATATACATAAAGACTTGATCGTCGAGTAGTAGTAACAGTTACAGTTGTTGGGAGTGACCGACTGTTTGGAAAGCTAGACTATTCATTTCAAGGAACTTTGGAGAAAACTGTGTTCTAGGCGAGACTGTGTCGGAGGTGAGCTAAGATATAGTTGTAGAAGGCCTAACTAAGTCATTGGGAATTATTGCTCTTGTATCTATTGGAGTCGCTGCTAAGTAAGAATATTTTAATAAAGTAGTCGGGTTTGTTTGTTTGTGGAGTTGTCTTCAGACAGCATAACTCTTTTGACCGTTTCTTGGAATATTTCAAAGAAAATGTCTATTGATATAGTAACACTAATAAATCAATCTACCGCTTCGGCAACGTCAACATAAATATTCTTACGTTGAAAACTTGTACATACGCTCAACAGTTTTATATTTGTAATATATTTGTAGTGTTTTCCTTAAGCATGGCTGGATAACTCTTCTAGAATGCACGGCATCTTTGTGACCCTATCTCCCGTCCAAAGGCTAAAGAACAGCGATGCCCAGAACAGGTGGTCAAGTCCAGTTGCGAGAAGGTGCGTTAAGAATTGGCGCTCAAGCTAAAATTAATTCTACTTTAGCATCAAACCATTTTTGCGACAGACTTTAGGTGTTTAGAAATGACTTTAAGGCACAACAATAGCTGAAGTTTGAAAAGCATCACCAGTTTCTCCACTTAGTTGTTTTATGTATATGTGCACGATCCTTCGCAGTAAAGCACTATTTAAGCAATAGTGAAAATCAGACCTGAAAAAAATTCAGGCCTGTACGGGATTCGAACCACAGAGGTCAGTGGTTCGAATCCCGTACAGGCCTGAATTTTTTTCAGGTCTGATTTTCACTATTGCTTAAATAGTGCTTTACTGCGAAGGATCGTGCACATATACGTTTCATAACCGCAGTTCATATATATGTATTTCATATGTTTGTTGTTTGATTTATATCTACGGGTTTATGTCGAATTAATTTGATGGCCTGCTCCCAGTTGGCTTGTTAGCTCAATTGGTAGAGCGCTGCACTAGTATCGCAGAGGTCAGTGGTTCGAATCCCGTACAGGCCTGAATTTTTTTTCAGGTCTGATTTTCACTATTGCTTAAATAGTGCTCTACTGCGAAGGATCGTGCACATATACGTTTCATAACCGCAGTTCATATATATGTATTTCATATGTTTGTTGTTAGTTGTTTTATCCTGCAAACAAGTTTGATTTCCATTCTTGAGAGTTTTGTAGCCAAGACTCTCAATTTGGGAAGAACGTTCCCGACTTATACCCTTGGAAAACCTCAGTCAAGTAGAAATACTTGGCCTTTGATTCTTTCCCTAATCTTCCTTTTCTGATTTTTCGTCTCTTTCTTTTTCCCTTTTATTTGTTTCATTTGTAGTCTGCCTACTGGCACTTCCAAGTAACGTCACTTTTACGTTCACCAGCATCAATTCAACTCTACATTAAATCACTGCTGCGAAGCTAACAAGTCTCACAGCAATGACTTTCTGATAAGAAAATTATTTCAAATAAAAACTTGCCAAAAATTTTCAGATATTATTTATTGCAATTGGTACTTGTGATGTAAGTATCAAAAGTTATCTCTGCCTTTTAGTGGATTCATTCTGTAAAGATAACATACTCTATATCATCATAAGAACAAGTTAGTTAAAAGTATTATTGACGGATGTTCCTGCCAAGAAATTCCAAGAAGGGAGCAGGAAGCTAGTTAGTTGCCATTGCAATAGGTTTAGCCTTGCGTGACAAACTCATGAGTGTGTTACATCCACACCAGTATCAGATTTCCGCACATCTTCAACATCTTTGGCAAAAACTGTCGACCAGACCAATTAGCTATTATAGATGATAAAAATGATAATGGGAGTTTTTCATCTGTCTTAAGTCAGAGAGACATTGACAATCAAATTAATGTAATTTCCCGTTTTCGAAAAATAGTACCGACGGATGTGAAATGTAAACTTTACGAGGCCTTTATTGTTCCATGTTTTAGATATTGCTCAGCAGTTTGGCACTTTTCCGGGGCTCGAAATGAAAATAAATTAGAGCATCTGAAAAAAAGGGCGCTCAAGATTGTTCTGGATGAGAAGTCTCTGCACTACCAGGTGCTACTGAGCAAAATTAATTCTAGTGTTCTGTATAGTAGTAGGTGCCAAGACATGATGAAAATAGTTCTTAAGACAATTCAGTTCGAAACGATGCCGAAGTACATACGAGGTCTTTTTCAAATGAGGAGTACTGAATACAACCTAAGAGGATCAAGGAAACTTGTTATCCCATATGTCAATACAACCACTTATGGTCTTCACTCCTTCAGATACAATTCTGCAAACATGTGGAACAAACTAACAGAGGACCTGAGGTCATTGACGTCGTTGAAAGAGTTTAGAACTAAAATATGTCAAATTTCTTTCGAACATTAAATTTCCTTTGAACATAAATGCAATTAACAACAAACATATGAAACATATGTGTGAACTGCGGTTATGAGACGTATATGAGAACGATCCTTCGCAGTAAAGCACTATTTGAGCAATAGTGAAAATCAGACCTGAAAAAAATTTCAGGCCTGTACGGGATTCGAACCACTGACCTCTGCGATACTAGTGCAGCGCTCTACCAATTGAGCTAACAAGGTCTGATTTTCACTATTGCTCAAATAGTGCTTTACTGCGAAGGATCGTTCTCATATACGTCTCATAACCGCAGTTCACACATATGTTTCATATGTTTGTTGTTGTTTGATTTATCATCCACGGGTTTATATCGAATTAATTTGATGGCCTGCTCCCAGTTGGCTTGTTAGCTCAATTGGTAGAGCGCTGCACTAGTATCGCAGAGGTCAGTGGTTCGAATCCCGTACAGGCCTGAAATTTTTTTCAGGTCTGATTTTCACTATTGCTCAAATAGTGCTTTACTGCGAAGGATCGTTCTCATATACATAAATGCAATTGTTACTTACGTAAATAGTAGTGTAAAGTACTGTATATAATAGACGATTCTATTTGTTTTTATATATTTTATTTACTTATTTATTTATTTACTTAATTTTTTCTTTTTCTCTTTCTCGGAGAAATTAGCTATACAGCTACTCTTGTATATCCGAGGTAAAATAAAGGTGATGTATGTATGTATGTATGTATGTACAATATAGATTACTGTCACTTTAATGGTGTACTAATCAGGGCAGTGATGTCAACTTAGGGTGGTAAAAATTTAATAATGATGTAAAGAGCAAAATCATTGGCCATAATTACGACTTCAAATTTAAGTGATAGTCGACATCGAAACCTATTGCGAGACATGTGATAAAGCGCTTTCATCCTGTGCTACTGACTAGATTCACCTGAAACTGCCGTGAAACAATTGCTATTACCTGTGAGTTTCGGAGGCTTGCCATCATCTTCTAAGACCTGGATATCAGCACTGCCATATGAATTAACTAGTACCATGTTAAAGAGAGACTTTCTTGCCTTTCCTTTAACTTGTGTTTCGATGTCATTATTTTGATGTAAGTCACCAGAATCTCCACTTTGTGACTTTTTGTTATCATCTTCATTATCATCACCCTACAGATGAAATATGGAGTGTCCAAAATAAACCACAAAAATGGAAGATGTCTCTAACCAGTAAAAGGATTACTAGATGTACATGAAAGGGATTGTGAAATAAATAGCAGGATAATTGTCAAAAACACTATTATAATAGATATTTATTTATCAATAACATAAAAAAATTGTCTAACAACGCACATTGACATGTACATTTTGGTAAGCCTTTTCCAATTCTGTGTCCTCACAATCCCCTGTTTCCCTGTCTTCACTTTTGTCCTCATTCATTTCCACATCTATGAAACAAAAGCCAAGAACTAATTTAAAATGTTGTCTGTATCAGTGTGTTAGAATAGAATAGAATAGAATCTTTATTTATACACGATAAGAATTAAAGCTAAAAAGCTTGTGGGGTCATGTACTTAACAAAAATAGTATCTATCCAACTATTGATTATACTAAGACACATTTCAAACTAAATAAGAAACTATAATACAGTAAAACATTCAATTTTCCTCTCAACTTAAAAATACTCGTAATCAGTTAATCTATTCCTAGCCCTTAAACCTGATAAACTTGTAAAAGTAAAGCTTGTGAAGTGATTGTTTCTCCTGAGTAGCCTCCTAAGATTCTTAAGGGCAAAACTACCTACATTTTTGACATGATGGTTAACATAGTTCCATAGCACCGAACCTCTATATGCTAAAGAGTCCTTTAACAATCTAGTGTTGAATCTAGGTATGGTTATTGCTTCTTGGTCTCTTAGTTGTTGCACTTAGTAAAGTTTAATAATTTTCTTTTGCAGGGTTTTAGCTTATGAATGAATGGCTTTCTCAACCAGCAGGCAACTTTCTTAGGTACAACCCTGCTTTGTGGTTACTCTGGAGTAAGGGTTAAATTATTCCCTAGTTTTAACTACATGTAACCTTAACATGTACCTTTTCAGTTGTACTGTGCAAAAGTCATACAGTGCTTGTAAATTTTATTACAAAATACCATAAAATTAATCAAATAAGTTCACAGTGCTTTGCAGCATGGAGATTTCAGTATGGTGTATGCAATTGTAACTTATCTTAGAGGCCAGATAGTTATTCAAATATTGCTTTTATTCTTTTGTAACACCTAATTAACCAACAATTTTCCAACAGAAGGAATTATATAGAAATTTGGCCTTTAGCTATTGTTGATTATTTTATTTCATTGAATTATCAGTTTTCTCCTTTCATGCTCATCACTGTCTCAGGGTGAAGGAAATAAACATGTCACTTTATGATACTTAAAATTTTGGAGCATAAACGGAAGTGACTCTTTAACCGATATTGTTTATTAGTTGTAATTAAAACTAATCAGCAACAGGTAATAGCCAAGTTTCTAAAGAATTCCTTTTGTTGGAAAATTGTTGGTTAATTAGGTGTTACAAAAGAACAAAAGCAATTTATTTAAAATATTGCTTTCAACTGATAGGAATCTCAAATTTCTGTCAAGCACACTTAAATCTAACTCACCAGCCTCATATTCATCTTTTCCCATGTTCCCATTAGGCAAGGTGATGAAGCGTCTAAATAAAAGGAAGTACTCAATCAAACACATTCTAAAGTATGATCTTTTTTTAGTAACATACCTACCTTTCGCACAATCAACAAAATATCTTGTTCCTTAGTCGTAAACAAATGAACATAAATAGGTTACAGATCAATGCACTATGGGATTTCTGTCTTGATTCCAGATGAAAAAAAAGTTATTTACTGGGATTTGTGAAAAAATTTAGGCCTATTTTGTGTCATCAACCTACAGCTGGTCCAATGGAAGAAAAAACCTTCTACTCTGCCCATATTTATATAAAGAGTTTGGTGAAATTTCCCCAAACTAGTACAAGACATACTTACTTCATCCTATCCAATAGGATGCCATACAATGCCTGGTAAGTAAGATTTTTTCTTGGAACAGAAACCATAAGAGGAAGTCCAAACAAAGCCTTGTTTGAACTGCTGTAGCTATAACTGGTCAGTCTTGCTCTGAAATACAATGTAAAGTAATGAAGAGCTAGTTTAATTGGTAAATAAAACTTAAACTTGAAACAATGAGTCATCATCAGGAAAATTGATTGGTTAAAAGAAGCACTTAGCATGTCCATACTTTTACCACTACTTCCATTAATAAAGATGATGATGATGATGACCATGATGATGATGATTATGATGACAATAACAACATAAAATAATAATAAAAATAAAAATGATAATAATATGATTACAGCATGTGGCTAAGCTGTGGCTGTTGTAAAGTACAGTGTGGCAGATGCTGATTGAAAATAGGAGTGATATAGATGAGCTGGATCAGACCTCCATTCCAGAAGTCAATTCAACTCAGCTATACATGCCCCTCCCTTAAGGAGGGGAGATTAGTTAGTTTTGAACACTGAGTGCCAAGTAAAAGAAGAGAACTAGATTGATACCTTACCAACAGGCATGAAATACTCCTGAAATATGTTGCTCCTTGTCAGAGCAAATCAGCACTTAGGGTAGAGTGTGTAAGCTCAAGTTTGTCGTTGCACCTGACAGTTTTCACGCGCTAGTTTAGGGCCCAGCCCGCCGCAAGTAAGCCATGTGTTATGGTTGCCATTTTTAGTGACGACCTTGAGTAAGTTGAGTTAGTTCAAGTTTCCTGGTGTGTTCTACGTTTTATCGGGGCAAAACGTGTTTTGTAAGTACTATTCCTATTGTTTGGTTCGTTTTTAATTCAGCATTTCCTTTCTCCATTGCATCATTTGTTTCAAATTCCTTTTACCTTTTAGGAACCGTGTACTCCTTCGAGTATATCACCGTGAAATAAAAGAAGATTGGTACGCATTCAAAACTTAGTTGTGTCCCTGACGGATTTACATAGCATCTACAGAGTGGTCTAATGCAGGAAGATAAGCATGGGGCCAAGGAGAAATGCAGTGGGACTTCCAAACAGTATGGAAAGTTAAAATTGAGTGCAGAAAGTTGAAATTAAATTGACTGACAGGTAAGTTGCATAACCACCAAAAAAACAGAACCAAAGACAACAATTGAGGAAAACAACTGGCTAAACGTCTGGCTTCCAAACATTGCTGTGAAAGTATGAACCAGAGGACAGGAAAAAGCCTAACCACTAGCATAATGGCAACAAGGCAAAAGCAAGCAGTTGCACCAGTGAGCCATGACACAAAATAAAAACAACTACAAAGGAAAACAGAATTACAATTTTGCTTGTGTATTATTAACTAGTAATCCCATAATTTTTCTTGTGTAATTTGGGGTAAATCAGCACAAGTAAATTTTTCAAAGACTAAAAATTACACTTGCCTTGTAAGCTTGTACAATTTGGTTAGCCTTTGAAAAATTTACTTGTGCTGATTTATCCCAAATTGCACTCAAAATGTTGTGATTGTCTATACTAACAGTTTATATTTATATTTCCAACTTCCTCGTGACTTCAGTTTCCATGTATGAATTGTCACCATAATAAATCAGTACACTTAAGTGTGCATACAGGGCAGACCAGAACTAAATGATTTCAAACTGTATGAAATGTTTCAGCAAAACAGTTACCTTTTTTCTCTTTGGTAAATTGGAAGTACAATAAAATCATCTTCATCACTCTCACATTTGCTGTGCTGCAGTTCATAACTGACAAAATGAAAAATATGCTCTTAAAACAACACTCACTTTTGTATCAAAAAGTTCATCCATACATACAATGTCACAGAGAAAATCCAATTCATAAAAGAATATCTTGGTAAAAACAAATCAAACATGAACATTCAATACAGTAGTACATTAGAAAAAGCACAAACAGCATAAGAGCCACTTATGTGGAATTTGGTGTTATCAAATTCTCATCAGATCTTGCTCTTGCTCTGAACAGTCATTGTGATAACTTTGGTTTTGTCTCTCAATGCTCGAAACCCTTATCTACTTGTAGTAAGGTGTTTATAGTGGCTCCCCAGGTTGCTACAGTTGTTACACATGGTAAGTAAATATTACTCATTTATTTTCCCTGGATACAATCAATAAATTTCTTTATTATCACTAACATGAAAATGTCATCCCTGTCCAGGATTTGAGTCAGCGACTCACTAAGAGAAAACACCTTGTGAAACCTGTGATTGTATACATCAGTTACTACCATCTGCAGGAAACGAAAGATTCATTTATTAATAAAGAATTAGGTCATGCTTGGCAGGCTTACTTCAAGTTATAGATACACATGAGAAGTTTGGAGAGCATGAAAGAAGCATAAGAGTTCCTTGGGGTGCAGCTGAGAGATCTCTAGCTTCTTAAGTGCTCTCCAAACTTCCAAAGTGCATCCATAACTTCATATATGCACAGCTAAAAGTATGAACCAACTCTTTTAAAACATAGCAGACAACTTGTACTTGAAGAAAGAGTTTTATTATTGTGTCGGGTTTGCCAAGTAAACTTTGACTAAAAGACAAGGCAAAATGACTAAAAATATTTTGAGACCAAAGCTTTATTCAATAATTGTTAATTTACTGATAAGAAGATTAAAATGAACAAATTTCTAGCATGTACAAGGCCATGTAATAGATTCAGCATAATTAGCTGAATAACCATACTTGAATTGTTGTTTACTAGAATATACAACCAGTAAATTGCGAGGCTGTGTGTTGAAAATTTTGAAAATTTTATGATTTATACCAGAATCTTTTATTGAACAGCACTAACTTACACTAAAAAAAATGCTTATCATTCTGAAGTATTGTCCCCTCTGTCACAAAACCTCATATATAGTCAGAAAGATCACTTTGTTCTTTATTCTCACACAAACACAACAACTTGTACTATCATTAGGCAAATAAGGTCATGCAAGCCCTCACTCCTGAATGGGCCTCTGACATCAGTCATTGGACTGCACTCCACTTAGTCTTGGTTAAATCTACATGTATATAGTGTTGAAAGTAACAGATGGTAACCTGTCATTTTGCCAATGAACTGTTTGCCAAGGTATGAGGTCACTTTTCCAAAGTCTGATGTCAGTTCGCCAACAATTATATGTCATTTCCCCAACATCCAAAATAATCTCTCATGGAAAACAATCTAAGGCTTTTACCAAGTAGAGTATGAAACTACATTACTGTAAAACCTTTTTAAACATTTGTTAAATATTTGGAGTTTGTTTGACTTTGTTGCTACGCGAGTTCAACATGTGAATAACAAACTACACTTCTTTCATGTAATCAAATGAATATATTTGGAGTCAATAGCTATTTAACAATGCAAATGTGTAATAAAAAGGTTTTACAGGAGGTTCATACTCTACTGGGTAAAAGCAGTGGATGGTTTTCAAAGTTTTCAAACATGATCTGCTGTCAATCAATCAATGGACTTTGTTTGACCTTATTGCTATGCGAATTCTACGTGTGAATAACAAACACCACTTCTTTCCCATAATCAAACAAATATATTTGGAGTTGATAGCTAGTCAACACAAATGTTGACTAAAAGGTTTTAGAGCAGGTTGATACTCTACTGGGTAAAAGCCTTGAATGGCTTTCCAAGTCTTTTTCAAATATGTTTGGCCATTGAGGAAATGAGAGATCGGGGGGGAGTGATACAAACAATTTCAAACAATAACCTATGAACACCTGTGAATACATCAAAAGTAAAGTTTTATTCCTCTGGTCATTTGTAATTACAATTATTTTGGATGCTGGTGAACTGACATATAAGCATTGGCGAACTGACATTAGATGTTTGGTTATATCAACTAAGTTGAAATTGTAAATTGACCACCATAAAGAGTTAGACGTTGACAAACTGTTCGTTGGCGAATTGACATGTTGGAGAAACAAATGGCATTCAAACAGATACTACCTTATCTTTCTGAATATTGGCTTCTTTTGATAAAACATCCAGTAAATCAGCAACATTACCCATTTTTGGTACTGTTAACTTGTACTGTAATTGATAAAGAAGATATAAAAACAGTAATTAAGATTAGAGACTTGTAAAAAAATGTTTTAAAATTTGTTTTGAAGCCTTTTAAATCACCATTCTCATTACGCAATTAAAAACGTTTTGGTGAGGCTTAGCTCTTAATTTGCAGCATCTGTGTTTTCTCTACTATCTTCTCGCTCAGAAGAAGATCTTACCGTTATTACAGCCCTAAATCAATTGGGTTTTTTTGGCAAAAATTTTAAGTTTTTTTTTAAAAAAATAAGAATGTTACTCACCAGCCTTGGTCAGTCCATATTCATTGGGAAAAACTGTGCCCTCTGTCTTGAGCACCGCCTTAGGCCTACGGCCTTGCACAGTACTTAAGACCTTTAGCACAGTTTTTCCTAATACAGACCTCCTGCCCGGTGAATGACATGTGACATGGTGTAGTGATATACTATTGTGAATAAGGATCTGAGATCAAGAATGGCAACTTTGGTTTGGGAAAATACAATTCTATTTTAATTCAAGAATTATTTTCTTTGTTTTTATGGCAACAAAGTAAAACTGAACCACAAGAGGAATTTTAATTAGAATGCCATTTGAAATACAATTTGTAAAGACCATACCTAAATGTTAAAAATCTTAAAAAAAAAGTTCACTTTCAAGTCAATGCTTTTGCACCCAAAAAAAGATTATTTTTAAATGTTTCAACAGAAAATGAATGACTTTGAAGGATTGACAAATTTGACAACTACATGTATATTAGGCATCGCATTGACTTGAATGAAGTGACCACTGGTATCATTGGCAATAGACCTCTTCAGCTTGTATGTTTTGTTTATCCCCTTAGAGTCATTTGATGATACTCTTGAGTACTGTTTCTTTCAAGTTTCCTCTTATTTAGGTGCATATGTTTTGTGTAATTTACAAAAGGTAAAGCTGGAAATTCCCTTGAGTGCTGAAATGGTAGAACAAAGATTCAAGCTAAAGAGGTCTTCTGTAATGAGAACTATTATTTAACTTGTGGAACAAGAAAAACCAAGTCCTGTTCCATAAATTAAATATTTTGCTCTTGGCTGTAGAATTAGACGAAACTCACCAAGGTAGGTTTCTTGAGAGGATCACTGGGCACCAGAAAAATATCAAGACATCTCTCCTTCTTGACTGGCAGTGGCAAAGATAGGTAGCAGAATGGGTCAAATGTGACAGATACCTTCAGCGGATCAAAAAACAACGCTTTACAAACAAATCAAAGAATCTTGATTCCTGATTGATGGTTGGTGGGTTTGTTTGTCGAATAAAAACATTGTTGAGAAACTTCAAGCAGGTGCACACTTTAAAATCATATATGACCTCAACACAGTTGTTTAATTTGTGTATGGTATGTTGAAGCAAATATTTGTTTATGTTCAAAATAGTGTCAAACTAATGTGATTTGACAAAAGATGGTGCCCCATGCATGAGAAATCAAACATCAGACCTTTGGATTCACACTTGTCAGTCTACCACTGACCGCAACAGAGAAGTCTACTGTGAGCTAGGTCATTACTTGGTTCATACTTGAAACAACCTCATGGTTGCTACAGTCATAAACTTTGAAATTATCAGCCTTTTCATGGCAACTAGAAAATTTCCTTGACCACCTGAATAAACAACTTCACAAATTAGTCCTCATAATGACCTCCAGCCTACTCTTATGGCCTTGTCTCCACCCTTTACATAATTATGCTTTAAGGAAGTCAAAGTGTTAGTGAATAGGTAGTTTCCACCTATAACTTGGAAGGACTAACTGGCTTGGAAAACAAACCTCATCTTGTCCTTCAATAATAATTACTCTTCTACTACCTCAACAGGTTTCATTTTGGAGAAAAGTACCAGTGTTACAAACAAGGAAAATATAAGAAAAAGAATTGCTGTATTTCATTAACAAACTAACTTGAGCTTGATTTCAAGGAGAAATAATATGCTTGTAAGGAATCTGTCAACTGCACTTAACAGTATACATGAATAACATAGTTTATAGGCTCACAAAAGAAAAATTGTGTTCCCATCTTTCTCCACGAGGATGGCAAAACAAGATCAATGAGTTAATATTTACTCAAGCTTCCACTTTTCTCTGACTGTTTCAGATGACATTAACTTTTCCTTGAACTCAATATATATGAAATTCCCTCAACAGAGAGGGAGGTGTGCGGGAGGTCGAGGGTTCAAGCCCCGGCCGGACCAACACTCAGGGTCTTAAAATAATTGAGAACAATAATGCTACCTTTCTATAACATCAGTCAAGAAATGGTTAGATATTCTAGTCTTCTCGGATAGGGACGAATAAATGAAGGTCCCGTCTCCTGCATCTATTAATTAGTTAATTTGGTTAGGCAGGGGACGTTAAAGAACCACTTCACGAGATTACTGTGATGTGGTATGGCCTGTTTACTGGGAATTGGGGGAGGGGGCATCCATATGCTGCCCATTATAGGACTGCTTTTCTGTAGATTTTTGCTTATTCATCAGTACTACTGAACTAACAGCTTTCATCAGTACTACAGTACTAACAGTACTAAACCTCTCGCGAGCAAGCATGAATACCTACGTACTAGCGTACTAACTACAGCTCTCGAGCGAGCAAGCAAGAATACCTACGTACTAGCATACTAGCGTACTAACTACAACTCTCGAACGAGCAGGAATACCTACGTACTAGCGTACTAACTACAGCTCTCGAGCGAGCAAGCATGAATACCTACGTACTAGCGTACTAGCGTACTAACTACAACTCTCGAACGAGCTGGAATACCTACGTACTAGCGCACTAGCGTACTAACTACAGCTCTCGAGCGAGCAGGAATACCTACGTACTAGCGTACTAAGTAAACCTCTCGAGCAAGCATGAATACCTACGTACTAGCGTACTAGCGTACTAACTAAACCTCTCGAGCAAGCATGAATACCTACATACTAGCGTACTAGCGTACTAACTACAGCTCTCCAGCAAGCATGAAGACCTACATACTAGCGTACTACCGTACTAACTACAACTCTCATTCTTTTCATGAATGCCATGAAATTGAACATTTGATTTAGTCTGTGAAAAAAGGAGTATATTGATAACCATTGGGGTTTGTGGTTTTGTGGTGTGGACCTTATTTTTAATGCGTAATGTAGTGGAGAACAACTCACACTGCGTTTTTTTGGTGATCTCAAACTGACCGTTTTCGTTGAAATAAACCATTTATGAATTGCAGTTTTTTCTTTAACCCTTTTAGAAACTATATTTTGGTAAAACAAAGTACGTAATAAATCCTAATGAATCTTTAATAAACATTGGCTAGCATTTTACTTGACCTCCGGACCTCTACCACACGCACGATCGGCCAAACCAGACCAATTAAATCGTGCAACTTAATGTATATTGCGATGTCGGTCCTTTGAGAATATTTTTTGGTTGCTGAGGTGCTAGTTCTCGTTTGTTTGCGGTGTTGCGTACTCAGAACCTTCCATGACTCCCTCTTTTTTACTTGTTGCCAATTCAATAGTAGAAAAAAAATACTCTTCTAATCCAGAGCCTTCTCATTCCTGGTTTGAAGTAGTAAATACCCTATAGTAATCAACGGCTTTTTTTTTCTTTTTTTTGAAGATAACATGAGGCCAGAATTACTATTTTGGGCCTATATTTCTCTTTGAATGGAAAAATAGTTAGTACGTTAGTACCTTAGTACTCGATACAGACAACCCATCACGGCTTGTTCTGAATTTGCTTAGTAAGTTAGTACCTTAGTACCTTAGTACTCGGTACGACAACTCATCACGGCTTGTTCTGAATTTGCTTAGTAAGTTAGTACCTTAGTACCTTAGTACTCAGTACAGACAACTCATCACGGCTTGTTCTGAATTTGCTTAGTACGTTAGTACCTTAGTACTCAGTACAGACAACCCATCACGGCTTGTTCTGAATTTGCTTAGTAAGTTAGTACCTTAGTACCTTAGTACTCGGTACAGACAACTCATCACGGCTTGTTCTGAATTTGCTTAGTACGTTAGTACCTTAGTACTCAGTACAGACAACTCATCACGGCTTGTTCTGAATTTGCTTAGTACGTTAGTACGTTAGTACCTTAGTACTCAGTACGACAACTCATCACGGCTTGTTCTGAATTTGCTTAGTACGTTAGTACCTTAGTACTCAGTACGGACAACTCATCACGGCTTGTTCTGAATTTGCTTAGTACGTTAGTACCTTAGTACTCGGTACAGACAACTCATCACGGCTTGTTCTGAATTTGCTTAGTACGTTAGTACGTTAGTACTCAGTACAGACAACTCATCACGGCTTGTTCTGAATTTGCTTAGTACGTTAGTACGTTAGTACCTTAGTACTCAGTACGACAACTCATCACGGCTTGTTCTGAATTTGCTTAGTACGTTAGTACGTTAGTACCTTAGTACTCGGTACGGACAACTCATCACGGCTTGTTCTGAATTTGCTTAGTACGTTAGTACCTTAGTACTCAGTACAGACAACTCATCACGGCTTGTTCTGAATTTGCTTAGTACGTTAGTACGTTAGTACCTTAGTACTCAGTACGACAACTCATCACGGCTTGTTCTGAATTTGCTTAGTACGTTAGTACCTTAGTACTCAGTACGGACAACTCATCACGGCTTGTTCTGAATTTGCTTAGTACGTTAGTACCTTAGTACTCGGTACAGACAACTCATCACGGCTTGTTCTGAATTTGCTTAGTACGTTAGTACGTTAGTACCTTAGTACTCGGTACGACAACTCATCACGGCTTGTTCTGAATTTGCTTAGTACGTTAGTACGTTAGTACCTTAGTACTCGGTACGGACAACTCATCACGGCTTGTTCTGAATTTGCTTAGTACGTTAGTACCTTAGTACTCAGTACAGACAACTCATCACGGCTTGTTCTGAATTTGCTTAGTACGTTAGTACGTTAGTACCTTAGTACTCGGTACGACAACTCATCACGGCTTGTTCTGAATTTGCTTAGTACGTTAGTACGTTAGTACCTTAGTACTCGGTACGGACAACTCATCACGGCTTGTTCTGAATTTGCTTAGTACGTTAGTACGTTAGTACCTTAGTACTCAGTACGACAACTCATCACGGCTTGTTCTGAATTTGCTTAGTACGTTAGTACCTTAGTACTCAGTACAGACAACTCATCACGGCTTGTTCTGAATTTGCTTAGTACGTTAGTACGTTAGTACCTTAGTACTCAGTACGACAACTCATCACGGCTTGTTCTGAATTTGCTTAGTACGTTAGTACCTTAGTACTCAGTACGGACAACTCATCACGGCTTGTTCTGAATTTGCTTAGTACGTTAGTACCTTAGTACTCAGTACAGACAACTCATCACGGCTTGTTCTGAATTTGCTTAGTAAGTTAGTACGTTAGTACCTTAGTACTCGGTACAGACAACTCATCACGGCTTGTTCTGAATTTGCTTAGTACGTTAGTACCTTAGTACTCAGTACAGACAACTCATCACGGCTTGTTCTGAATTTGCTTAGTACGTTAGTACCTTAGTACTCAGTACAGACAACCCATCACGGCTTGTTCTGAATTTGCTTAGTAAGTTAGTACGTTAGTACCTTAGTACTCGGTACAGACAACTCATCACGGCTTGTTCTGAATTTGCTTAGTACGTTAGTACCTTAGTACTCAGTACAGACAACTCATCACGGCTTGTTCTGAATTTGCTTAGTACGTTAGTACGTTAGTACCTTAGTACTCAGTACGACAACTCATCACGGCTTGTTCTGAATTTGCTTAGTACGTTAGTACCTTAGTACTCAGTACGGACAACTCATCACGGCTTGTTCTGAATTTGCTTAGTACGTTAGTACCTTAGTACTCGGTACAGACAACTCATCACGGCTTGTTCTGAATTTGCTTAGTACGTTAGTACCTTAGTACTCAGTACAGACAACTCATCACGGCTTGTTCTGAATTTGCTTAGTACGTTAGTACGTTAGTACCTTAGTACTCAGTACGACAACTCATCACGGCTTGTTCTGAATTTGCTTAGTACGTTAGTACCTTAGTACTCAGTACGGACAACTCATCACGGCTTGTTCTGAATTTGCTTAGTACGTTAGTACCTTAGTACTCAGTACAGACAACTCATCACGGCTTGTTCTGAATTTGCTTAGTAAGTTAGTACGTTAGTACCTTAGTACTCGGTACAGACAACTCATCACGGCTTGTTCTGAATTTGCTTAGTACGTTAGTACCTTAGTACTCAGTACAGACAACTCATCACGGCTTGTTCTGAATTTGCTTAGTACGTTAGTACCTTAGTACTCAGTACAGACAACCCATCACGGCTTGTTCTGAATTTGCTTAGTAAGTTAGTACGTTAGTACCTTAGTACTCGGTACAGACAACTCATCACGGCTTGTTCTGAATTTGCTTAGTACGTTAGTACCTTAGTACTCAGTACAGACAACTCATCACGGCTTGTTCTGAATTTGCTTAGTACGTTAGTACGTTAGTACCTTAGTACTCAGTACGACAACTCATCACGGCTTGTTCTGAATTTGCTTAGTACGTTAGTACCTTAGTACTCAGTACGGACAACTCATCACGGCTTGTTCTGAATTTGCTTAGTACGTTAGTACCTTAGTACTCGGTACAGACAACTCATCACGGCTTGTTCTGAATTTGCTTAGTACGTTAGTACCTTAGTACTCGGTACAGACAACTCATCACGGCTTGTTCTGAATTTGCTTAGTACGTTAGTACCTTAGTACTCGCTACAGACACTCATCACGGCTTGTTCTGAATTTGCTTAGTACGTTAGTACCTTAGTACTCAGTACAGACAACTCATCACGGCTTGTTCTGAATTTGCTTAGTACGTTAGTACGTTAGTACCTTAGTACTCGGTACGGACAACTCATCACGGCTTGTTCTGAATTTGCTTAGTACGTTAGTACGTTAGTACCTTAGTACTCGGTACAGACAACTCATCACGGCTTGTTCTGAATTTGCTTAGTACGTTAGTACCTTAGTACTCAGTACAGACAACTCATCACGGCTTGTTCTGAATTTGCTTAGTACGTTAGTACCTTAGTACTCAGTACAGACAACCCATCACGGCTTGTTCTGAATTTGCTTAGTAAGTTAGTACGTTAGTACCTTAGTACTCGGTACAGACAACTCATCACGGCTTGTTCTGAATTTGCTTAGTACGTTAGTACCTTAGTACTCAGTACAGACAACTCATCACGGCTTGTTCTGAATTTGCTTAGTACGTTAGTACGTTAGTACCTTAGTACTCAGTACGACAACTCATCACGGCTTGTTCTGAATTTGCTTAGTACGTTAGTACCTTAGTACTCAGTACGGACAACTCATCACGGCTTGTTCTGAATTTGCTTAGTACGTTAGTACCTTAGTACTCGGTACAGACAACTCATCACGGCTTGTTCTGAATTTGCTTAGTACGTTAGTACCTTAGTACTCGGTACAGACAACTCATCACGGCTTGTTCTGAATTTGCTTAGTACGTTAGTACCTTAGTACTCGCTACAGACACTCATCACGGCTTGTTCTGAATTTGCTTAGTACGTTAGTACCTTAGTACTCAGTACAGACAACTCATCACGGCTTGTTCTGAATTTGCTTAGTACGTTAGTACGTTAGTACCTTAGTACTCGGTACGGACAACTCATCACGGCTTGTTCTGAATTTGCTTAGTACGTTAGTACCTTAGTACTCAGTACGGACAACTCATCACGGCTTGTTCTGAATTTGCTTAGTACGTTAGTACCTTAGTACTCAGTACAGACAACTCATCACGGCTTGTTCTGAATTTGCTTAGTACGTTAGTACGTTAGTACCTTAGTACTCGGTACGGACAACTCATCACGGCTTGTTCTGAATTTGCTTAGTACGTTAGTACGTTAGTACCTTAGTACTCAGTACGACAACTCATCACGGCTTGTTCTGAATTTGCTTAGTACGTTAGTACCTTAGTACTCAGTACAGACAACTCATCACGGCTTGTTCTGAATTTGCTTAGTACGTTAGTACGTTAGTACCTTAGTACTCGGTACGGACAACTCATCACGGCTTGTTCTGAATTTGCTTAGTACGTTAGTACGTTAGTACCTTAGTACTCAGTACGACAACTCATCACGGCTTGTTCTGAATTTGCTTAGTACGTTAGTACGTTAGTACGTTAGTACTCGGTACGGACAACTCATCACGGCTTTGGAAGGTTTATTACTCAGCCGTAAGACCTATTTGTTTTATCTTCTTTTTCAACCGATTTTTTCCTAAATTTATAATTCCTTTGCATAGATGTAGATAAATAAAAGACAGATAGAATTTTTAGGTTTATAATGGGCAAGAACAGCAGAACTTAAACAAATCTGATCAAATCGGCTTAATTTTAAAAGTACGTTAATCATCCGTACTAAGCGAAAAACAAGAAAAAAAGAATCCTATTTTGGGCATGGTCTAGGGGCATCTGTTATATTTGCCTTTATTTGATTGTAAATTGCTTAGAAGTCTGGTAAAGTCCCCCATACAATGTTGTAAAGCGCCATGAGTTTAAGATATGAGTGCTATATAAATACAAGTTATTATTATTATTATTATTATTATTATTATTATTATTATTATTATTATTATTATTATTATAACAGATAAAAGAGATTTTTGAACCAGTAACACAATCCTTTTACCTGTGGAGAATTCTAAGGGATTTTAGCTAATACAAGGCACAACAGGTATTAACTCTTACTTGTTACCGCCTGAAAACAAGAACACTGTTAAAAACACCTCTCAAATACATTTAGGATCAGCAATGTAAAACTGCTTCACGGAATTATAAATATAATTAAAAAGAATGTAAATCTAAGGCTCTGTTAGGACACAAAGAAAGATTATATTTGATGAGTGAGACAATGTATTTCCCTTTGTTCTAGAAGTATTTTATCCAAAGTCCTTCAACAGAGAAAATGCAAACTAGGTTGATTTGAATTTTTCTCTTAATCTGAAATCCTTTCAAACTACTACAGCTACATATTTCCCAGCTGTTTTGGAAATAAATAACCCAGGGCATTGAAGCCAGAAGTGGAGGCGTGGTGGCCTCATGGTTAGTGCGCTTGACTCCAGATCGAGTGGTCCGGGTTCGAGCCCCGGCCGGGACATTGTGTTGTGTTCTTAGGCACGACATTTTACTCTCACAGTGCCTCTCTTCACCCAGGTGTTTAAATGGGTACCGGCAATTTAATGCTGGGGGTAACCCTGCGATGACTAGCATCCCATCCAGGGGGGAGTAGAAATACTCCTAGTCGCTTCACGCTACAGAAACCGGAGTTAAGCACCGGCCTAATGGGCCACTAGGCTGGTAAACAGACTTTACCATTGAAGCCTGATAGAGGAGAATAAACTCAAACAAATCCAGCTCACAGCACCATTCAGAACATGTGCCTATCAAGTACTCTAACTATTTTTAACTATCAAAAACAGCAACTGATCCACTTCAGTTTGCTTGCAGGTAGCCTCTGCTTGTTTTTTGCAATTCAAACCTTTCCTTTATGCACTTGTCAGCATATTGTAATTTACATTCACTCACTCTCTTTGGGTTAGGTCATAGCTTAATCTTCCTGTTAGTAAGCATATTGCACAATACTGTGTACCAGTCACAGAATTATTAAAGGACACCTTGATCCACAAAATGTAGTACTAACCTTATTACAATCTGGACAAACCAAAGTTGATTTAAAAAGTCCATGAAATGTATCAACAATGACAGAATTGTTTCGCTGAAGGTGGTTATGCCAGGACTCTTCTGCAACAACCTAAACATTCACAACACATTTCAAAACTTGTCCAAACTTAATACAGTTAGTGTAGGCAATAACATGATTTTGAGAGAAGTTTGGTTTTAATGAGCACAAGTAAATTGTTTTGTAGTATATAAAAAAAATTTAGGAGCACTTAATTGTTAATAATTTACACCAAAAGTCAAGACAGAAAAAATTCTGGCAGCCTGCATGCTATTTGTAATTTACACTGGTGTTCCATGAAATATGCACTCATCTACAGCAAATCACATGCATGTAACTTTTTCAGGTACATGTCTACTATTTTAGTGACAAAAATAATGATGATGATGTTGATGCTGAGAAACATATTTTGGAAAAAGTGGATCAGTCAAAACTCTGTACAGGTATGATAATAAGTGATAATAATTAACAATTAACTGTACTAAAACAATATGGTACAAAAAGGAGCCACCCAAGTGAGTGGATGTGGTTTCGGTCAAAGGGCATAATTGCTGTCTTAGTCTTCCTATGGTAAAGCCCGAATTTAAAATTACTCTGCAGTCATTGCACTTTCACAGTTTCCAAGCAGGCACTGATTGTGAGACCCAAATTCAAGTCAATAATGTTCTTTGAAACTTGAAATCATTATAACTTGAAAGAAGAATGTAAATATTACAAGTGGTTTGTTCTGCAATATCAAAATAATCTTCATGCTGAATTTATTTGTTTTGGATACATTATTTCTACACTATGGTTACCTTTGTTTTTCTTATTAAATTTTACTTCATGTTCCTGGTTCTCTCTTGATTTGTTAAATACAATTTTAATTTGCCCTTCTTTTTTTAACCTGTGGAGTTTTTATGCCATGATATTTTTGGTCAATTGTTACTTGTTACTGCATTACTCTATTTAGTCACTCCCCATCTAAACTGTTGCTTATAAATTTTTGCATTGTAACATGATGATCTGTTTTACAGAGTTTTCTCCTCTTAACCTTCTGCCTCAGAAAAATAACTTATCTATTCTCTCTTCTTTCTCTCTCTCAAATTAAAAAAAAAATTGATTTAGTACCAAATATGTTTTTTCAACAAACTTACATGCAGCCTACAAAACTGTTTGCAATTCAATAAACCCTTTCAAAAAGTAACTAAGAAAGTTAAAATGAGAGGTATTTGCAGTTAACAATTACATTTATTGATGTAACTCTCATTTATTTAGGATCAGAATTCTCCAAAACAATTTGTTCCTTGTAAGATGTTGAACAGAGATTTGAGTTCTACTATAGATAAATTTTCACTAATAGCTTTGCAAGTTCCAGGAATTTGGATATTTCCACAATACATTTCAAGAAAGAAACCAAAGAAAGTCAATGACTAAAACTTGCATGATGATCCCCACATCTAACTAGAAAAAGCATATCATTTGACTTCAATATTTTAGTGAATTCTACGGATGCCATTACAGCAAGCAAACCAGCAGGCTCTCACAACTTTAAAATGTACATATGAATTTACTTACAATTCAACTTTCCTTGACATTTACAACTGAACAGAAGTAATTCTTCGTGGAGTAATTGTCATTGGAAGAGAACAATTCTTTCCGTAAGAAAGATGACAGTAGTCATTTACCTCGAGTTTACTTGCCAAAACTATTGTTGTTTTTTTCAAAAGTGTCCTTACATACTTTCTAATTAACAGGTGCTTCAAACATGCTTTGATGTGTTATTATTTCACTGCACTTCAAGAGATCTATGACATTGACAATCTTAGGACTTATAAAACTATCTGTATGAAATGTAATTCATGTCACAGCTTGAAAACAACACCAACTCCACGCTTTTCTTAATTATTAATTATTGATGTAATCATTTCACTATTTTAATACTCTGGGACCACAGTAATTGGCTATTGCTGTTGTGGTTGCCTGCCCGTTATTGTTATTGTAATTTACCTGTGTTCTTTATTGTATATATTGTTGGCAAAGCTAATAAATTATTAAATAGGTGTCAGATCATGACAGACACTTATAACAAAATGTTTCAATGTTTGCTTGGAAGCCTTTTAAATCACCCTTATCAGTACAGAGCTAAAAATGTTTCAATGAAGCCTCTCTTTAATTTGCATTACCTCCATTTTCTCTACCATCTATTTGCTCAAAAATTGCTCCGTTCTTGGAGGATCTTGCTGTGAGTTACAACTGAGTTATTCAGGTTCTTTTTACCAGCATTTTGTTAAGTTTAAGAAAAAATAAAAATGTTATTCACCATCCTAGGTTGGTCCATAATGGGAAAAACGGTGCCCTCTGTCTTGAGTACTGTCTTGAGTACTGCCTGAGGCCTAAGGCCTAGGGCAGTATCCAAGATCTCATGCACAGTTTTCCCCAATATGGACCTCCTGGCTGGATAACAATTATATTTATTGCCACCATCATTATTTTATTATCTATATTACTAACATTATAATCATTACTACAGTGATTTCATGTATGTTGACATTCATTATAAAAAAAGCTACCACACAATCCTTTTAATATGAGTTACAGTAAGTGTACTACTCTATTAGTAAATAAAGATGAGCTTTCTACAGCACATGCAGATTTAAAATTTCTATAAATTTCACAGTCACTGCAAGGTTTGTGTGGTTCTTGAAACAGAGAAACCTACCGCATCAGGCCTTCCATCTGCATCCTTTAGTTCCACATAAGGTTTCTTCTTTACTCGATTTAGATCCTCATGAAGTCCATCCAACAGGAAGGCAAGAAGCTCCTGTGAGTCTTGTTGTTGATAGCCAGAAAACTGAGGGGCAAACCGTCCCACCTGCATTTTGAATTGCCTTGGTGCTACCGAGCTATACTGCTCTTTCCACAGCTGATGAAGAAGTCCTGCATATGCATTAGCAATCTCTCCTCTCATTCCCAAAGGGTTATCACGGTTTAATTCCTCTTTGTAATTACCAGCTAAGAAGTACTCAGTCAGTGGGACACAGTTGCTTAAGCACTGTAGAGCAGAGTTCATGAAACATGTATTGCCAAGGTTTCCAAGTCCTGTGAGGCCTGGCAAAGAACTTCTTGACTTCATCCCATCATATTCCCAAGAGTTTTTTGAGCTATAACTACTGTACCTAAGACATCAAAGGAATTCAACATTGTTTAGCTGATTATTCTAATTACAATATAATTTTTTACTTTGCACATCAGAAGACGATCAGAAACAGAAATAAGCAAAAAAAGGTGTTGCAGTTTGTTAAACACGAAGGTGCGCTATATAAGGAAGTCTTCCCTGGGAAGACCTAGGCTCATTTGTCACTCACCGTTGACGCGTGCGGGTCAAATTTAAATGCTGGTAGACGAGCAAAAGGAGCTAATGAAATATCTACTGTTTACTTCCACCAGCATGGTGGCATGAGGTAATGTGCGAACCACCTACTTCGATCTCAAATTTACCGCCACAAATAAAGACAGTTTATATTGGAGAAAGGAAATACAAATCTCAAAAATTCTTGTATTGTGATGAAGACATAAAACAATTTTGAGGAATGCGCCCGCTGTTCACTGCTTTGGAGTAGCTGTAGCTCAAGCTGACTTGACTCTAAGAGTTCTACATCACACGACGGTTGATTGACAAATGGTCCAGTGGGACCTAAGGCTCCTTTTATAGCGCGCCTTCGTGTTTAAGCAATGATTATCTTATTATCATATACACATTTCCTTGAAAAGTAGTTGGGAGAATTTGGTAGTAGATCAAGATAACGTCTACCTGATAACTTTAAGTATTCTCACTACTTGTTTGCTGAATAATATATGGATATCATAGGGGCAAGTTACATGTTAATAACTCCTGGGAGTTAAAGGGTTAACAGGTCTCTGACCTTTTTGGTCTTGTCATGCAATATGTTCTCTCCCTAACTGGAGAGAGAGAGACCACAATGTGTGACTAATTAAAAACAAAATTAAGGTTGCAGCCATTCCTCCATCAGAGACCACATCAAAATTATTCATTTTCAGTACGTTGCCTCAAAGATATTACTCTACATAATTTTAAATGCCGGAAGGAAACTGAAACTTCAATTTGTCACCAATACACCCTAAACAAAGATACGGTGGACTATGATCATCAAATAAGTGAAGATAAACTGAATGAAGAGAGAAGAACCATAATTCAAAGGTTTTCGCATGGGCATTACAATGGGGCTCCATTGATAATGATAAACTGCAGGTTGTTTACTATAGGAATTGACCTGCAATACGGCCATGAGATTAAGTCCAAGGTAACGTAGAACCCCTTTGATTGCTAAAAACATCAAAGCATGCAAGAATTGTCTATACAATTAATTTACAGTAGCATTTTGCTTCATGTGAAGTTTTTTTGGTAGGGTAGAATAATATTGAGTGGGAAAACACCATTAAAATATGAGCAGTATTTCATGTGAAAATTCTAGAAGCCAAGAAATACGGTAGATATTAAATGTGGCAGCTGATCCAGACAGTAAATACTCATTGGTAACTTGCTGGGCCCAGTTATTTTAAGGCCAATGAGTGCTAACCCAGGGTTAAATTTTTAATCCAGGCTTCTACATTTCTCTGTTCAAAAACCATTTGGGGATAATGCTCCCAACTCTTTTTAGAGTATTCAGTCATCAGATTATAGACAAGTGGAATTAAACTGAGTTTCTTTTAAAGCTTTCAGATCTGCAATCAAATTTCACACTAACCCTGGGTTATCTTAACCCAGCTTTGAACAGCCCAGCCCTAATATTTTCAATCTTGACCAAAAGAGAAACCACAGAGCAAAAACAAGATTATTTATCAAATATGTTTTGCAAATTATGTAAATGCTTTGCACAGTTTTTATCAAAGTCAGTACAACTAGCACTTCCAGAGATAGTTTCATGTTGGACATTTTGTTGATGGCATCTGTATTGTAAGGATAGGAGCTGTAGACAAAATATATTTCAATTTAAAGTGGTAAGAAAAAAATTGCCAGCTGAACATTCTAACCCTGACAGATCTCGTAATATAGTGATAGGGCATGAACCATTGTACTGAGTGGATGAGTTGACAGTCCCTTGTTAATGTCATTTGGAGTGTGCCTCAATGTTGGTTTGATTCCCTGCAACATTTTGTGACATCCTGATTCCATGACACAAGGGAAAACATCCTGATGCTCTGATTGTTACATGATACATACCCTACTGCTTTGATCTGATTGGTGTGGGATACATACTCTTAGGTGCCTCTTGATGTTGACATAGAGTTAGCATTACTTTTGAAGGAAAAAAAAACTCACAAAGAAGAAGGCTGCATATTTACCAGAGGAGTTGTCGCCTTTTAAGTAAAATTCTGAAGTCAGGTGCAACAAAGATATAAAACGTTCAGAAAACTCTTTTGTAATCAACAAGAAGTCTAGATCTGCTTATCATCAGTCCAAGGGAGATGGATCATTTATCTCCCATTTCACGGAGGTTTTGGAAAGATGTCTCCAAAAGGCAAATGCTGCACACCTAATGCAACAGCCAATCCAGGTTGCAGCACATTAATTTTTTAATAGCTAAAACTTGCTCAAAAGTTATCTATAATAAAATTAGGTAGTTTTCTGTACTGTTTGCAATACAACTAGCTTTAGTTAATAAATTATCTACAGTAATTAAAGGCCCATTTCCATCCGAGATCCTTTGCAGTCGTTTGTTTTTGTTTTGGAATCGCACTATTGTTAAATGGCGAACTCTGATAGTCATTCACAAACACTATTAAAAAGAAAAACAAAGATTTGGTGAAGAATACAGTAAACAAATTTGCAGCTAAATATTTGAGACCGAAAAATCATAAATCGAGTCTGTGTATAAAACTTGTACAAAGCTTACTTGATGCTGAAGGAAATTGTTCGGCTTCAACACTAAATAAAATATAAACAAATAACCAATATTGGCCAAAACGGATTTACTTTACGCATTTCAATTATAAAATAATGACTTGTACAAATGAGATCGCTTACATACATATCTCAGGATCTCAATAAAAATCAGTCAAATAATTATTCTCACCCCGAAAAAATCTCCCCAGAGTCTCTAGTTCCATTGTAGGAACAATGCAATAACATTTCCGCAAAAGCACTGTCTGTAGTGTTACCAAAACCCACAGTTGTTTTCCTTGCCCTCCATAAATCATACACAGACTCTCGCAGTCAAATAACCTTTGCCGAGCCGGACAGACTCGGCCTTCCTCTAGATCGCTTCTTCGGCAGCATCAACTTTTCAAATGACGTTTTTGACCATCATACATGTAAGAATTAAAAACTATTTACTGATATGGATACTACGATAATTTGTTGTTCGCACATGATTCAAGATGGAGCTTTGAAAGCCCTAATTAGTAAGATGGAAGAAGATATCAAAACGATTCCGCAACTACGAGGAAAATAGTGTATTTTTCATTATATGAAAAATGATCCGGGCGCTCAAGGCATCTCAGTTGGAAATGGGCCTTTAAGCAGTTGATGTACTTCTGCTAAAGCCTGCTTTGAATTGCGAGAATCAAAAAAGTGTCCAAAGTAAACTTAGAGTCCTTTGAATAAGGACTTAATAATTTATGCCATCCTGTAAAGCAACCAGAGGCAAAAATAACCCTCTTTCACTTGGTAACCTGCATTATCTACACTTCTAGAAGTCTAGATTATAACATTAGTTGGAAGATGCACATCAATAATATTTCTAAAAAAACCCAAGAGAAGTATAGGCATTCTGTCCAAGCTCCATTATTTCTTAAGTACTAAAACACTACTTAGCCTGTACTATGCTTTAGTTGAGCCTTTTTTAAACTACTGCATAATAATTATTGTTTGGGGTAATACCTATCAGACAGCTTTGCAACCTTTATTTATATTACAGAAGAGAGCCTTAAGAATAATTACTTTCTCTACTTATAACGAAAATTAAAGTCCTTTATTTAAAGATCTAAATGTTGTGTAGCTGTTTGACATTATTACCTTTCAACTTGCAGTATTTATGTATAAGTTTCACAAGAAACTCTTACCTCCTGTATCTGACCCTAATTTCAAATCTGTTTAGGATGTTACATAATTATATATAATACCAGATTATCTAGCAAAATGACTTATACTATTCTAAATGCCAGAACAAATTATGGAATCTTCAACATAAGATTTCAGGGTGCTTAAGTATGGAATGATATAAGTGAAGACATAGAGCTTCTTCCTCTGCAACGTTTTAAGAAAATCCTTAAGCTAATTCTTCTCGATAAATATTCATAATTTTTCATGGCCTTCAGTTTGCTTTTTACTCTGATATTCCTTGCTTCCTTGACCTTGTTTTGTATGATGAATGAGTGTGTGTGTGTGTGTGTGTGTGTGTGTGTGCGTGCGTGCGTGTGTTGTGTGTGTTATATCTGACCCAAATAATTACATTACATAAATCACCTAAGTATAGCTGCCCCTTTTTTCTAGCCCCTATGGTTATTTGGGGTAGCTAGTACTCCTTTATATTCTGTCAATTTATCATTATTTCTATCAGTATTTTTTATGTTGGGTACAAATAAAGTTGTTGTTGTTGTTGTTGTTGTTCTGCATGTTTTGTTTTGAATTCTCATTAGCTTATCATGATGTTTACATTTGCTCTGATTGCCATTGTAATTACTCTTGGTTTGGCTTTTACAATACTCAAATGAAACTTGCTCTATGCCAAATGGGGATATCAAAAATTTATAACTACTGACCTGTAGGAATTTGATGATTCAGTACTATGTTCACAATTTGATGTCACCTGCAAAAGAAAAACACCAGTTAAGAAACGAGTCTTAACTGCAGCTTTGTGTACTCTCGAACATTAAACAGTAAATATTACATCAGACTTATGTTCACTTAATATTACATCAGACTAATGTTCACTTAATATTAAAAAAAAATTAAAGAAAAAATTTTTTTAGTAAAAATTTTCTTTTCAACTTACCACTGATGATGAGGAAGAACTGAAAAGAATTGTTAAGAAGAGACAGTTAGTCATGGTAGGAACTTTTCTTTTTCACAGGACATTAGGATTACAGTTAAGTTATAACCTTTTCATTGCCACACACTACTTGTCCAGACAATCTGAGTATCAGTAGGCATGGTTAGAAAATAGGTTATTCACACAAATAAGACATAGATTTGTATGCAAGTGTACATCATACTGACGAAATCTAAAAAGTAAGCAATATCTGACATGTAGCATCCATTTCCGTAGAGAAATGCGGTTCTAATTTTGTTTCAGGTTTGCTCTTCACATTAATTGGAATTCTCCTTAAAGTCACACACAACTCAGGGGACAAAGCATAACTTAGAAATATTCATTCCTAAATGTAGTTCAATGGTAGTGAATGTTAACTGAAACCAACCAACTTGGCAAACATCAACTTCTACCTCAAAAAGTTTATAATAAATAGGTTCCCTGTGCATTTCTATCACAGCAACATGGTTGGACAAAATGAAATATGTATATTTTCAAAATCATAACAGTGTGGAGCTAGGCCCTATCATCAAGATACTTGAACTGGTTCAGAAGTAAACAGCAAACTGAAATGTTGCACTTTTCAGCATGATAAATAGAATAAAATGTATCAAGCAACAAAACATTAACGCAATTCCTCTGAAAAAGCTTGATTGTATATAGCGTACATTTATCTAAATGAATGTGTACTTGAGTGAGCAGCCCTTGATACCTTTTAGATGGACGCTGCCAAGTACCATCCTCCTTCTTTTGTTCTATAATTAGAACCTTAAAAAAATATATATATGTTTAGGTATGGTTTTTGTTTAGATATATGCAAAAGTACGCATGAAAGCACATAGCCTATGGAGCAGTCATAATTTGGTTGACTGAGTGCTCAGCAAAAAATTGCTGCCATCTTTGATTTTAATGGCAGTGGAAGGCTGAAGAGAGAAAGAAATGTGTACCAAGGGGGGTGAGTGATGGTCAAAAATAAAAAGAAGGGCTGGGGTAGGGGAGTGAATATTATGCCTACCTGAACCCACTGCTATTTTGCAAAACTCTGTTCACCCTCAGAGTTTCTGATTGGCACAATTGGTGTTGTTAATCACAAGCCAAATGCATCATTTGGACATTTTGCTCTTGCAGGAAAGAGTCAAGGATGGCAAACTCTAAAAATAACGTTGCGAGTTTTGATTCTGCTCTTGAAAAAAGCACCAAGTGTCTTTCGGAAAATGATATGGATCATGCATTAAGAGCAGAACAAAAAGAAGCAATTTATACACTGGTTTCTGGAAAGGACCCTTCTGGCTGTGTTACCATCTGGTTTTGGGAAAAGCCTGATATTTCAGGTGTTGGTTTTGCATGAAAGACATTCTTTGATGGAGTTAACAGCAGCTACACTCATGGATTGTCATTGGGAGGATGTAGAGTGTGGCAAATATTAACTAGCATTTGCATCAGCAAATGGTTTTGGTGAAGGCATTTCTTTCGCTGATGGAAAAAAAAAAAACTTGCCACACTGTTTCACCAAAATATGCTGGTTCACATCAAACAAAATTACAGCTGGTTAACCTTTGGGGGTAGTTGTTCCTTTGCTTTAAAGTACCGTTTGCAATCAAATGGATGAAACATTGTCAAATGGATTAAAAGGATTGTTGTTTGGAAAATATAGAGTGCAGGAAATACCAGCTCATATTTGTGACGACAGAAGAGGTTTTGTAGAAGTCATTTCCTGTCTGAAAAAAAAAATGCTCACCTTTTCATTCACCAGCTCTATGTGTGTTTGTTTCTGTCTGAAGACAATGCTTTCGGTTTTTAAATTAACTAATTTTGATTGCGTACCTGCTCATTTCCGGAAATGCAGTGAGGCGCAACTTATCAGGGGGTGTTCTGCATTTTAATAACCTTTTTGGGCAGGCATCTTCTTGCCCTTCCCCTGTCCCCTACCCCCACCCTCCACTCTGACTCTAAATCAATCCTGGTGTTTGGATAGATGATCATGATCTTATGATGTCAACTTGCCCTAATAAGATGCCTACTCTGCAGGCTAGAAAGCTCACTACATTGTCCTATTTATTGTCCTATATTTAGAGAAATTGAATTATCTATCAACAGCAATGGACAACCCATAGCCTTGGTTCTGTAATGCAATCATTACTTTGATGCTCTCTGGTTTGTATTTAATGTTTTTATTTTTAGCATACATCTACTTAAAAAGATTTGATTGGCCATCGGAGTGTTTCTTTGGTAACTGATTAACCAGAATAATTACTTTCTTACCCTTAGTTGCACTAAATTACATCTTTTCAGCACAGAATTACCTTTCCTGTATTGTATTACCTGAGAACTGCATATCTCTTGGCCAATCAAAATCAAAAATTGTTTCAGGTGTTTCACTGAATAAATCCCTTAAACTTAAATTACTTGATTTATAATTATCATTATGTTACCTGTCCCTGATAAAGGCCAGCATCTTGCACAGTGTGTTCAAAATTACTGAGAAGCTCATATGTACTACTCATGTACTTGTTCCACACTCTTGTTTCAGCATCTTCTGGTATGCTAAAGATTTTTTTCATTTCCAACACAACATGACCTGTTCAAGAATGAATTTACCCAATTATTTAAGAGACAGTAAACCCCACAAATTGTTGTTATTTGCTGGGCTGCAAATGCATGTTATTGACCAAGGATGAGGTCGAGATAGCTTGATTATTGACCATGCAAGTACTTTTTTTATTAATTTTGGGTAGATTGAAATGTTGTCCAAATATAAGATGGATGTAAACATTTTTAGGTGCATGTGTTTGAAACTCATTCTAAAATAATCATTACGATAACAATAATAATTACAATTATAATAACAGTAACAGTGGTTATGGAATATTAATACAATTGTAAGTAGAAGAACTACAGTATATGAAATAAATTCTCGAACCTGATAGGCTATCACCAGCTCGATTTGAGCACTAATAGGACAGTGTACATGTCATGCTTGTAAATGAATAGTGTATTAGGACAGTTAATAGCGCAAACATCATGCCTTTGTAAGTGGACAGAATGCATCACATACACACACTACTGTCGCACATTTTGCAGAGTTAACTGTTATTTTTTTTGTTATGAAAACATACAACATCTATTTTCTTTCTCAAATTTTTTGTTTTTGATAATTGGTAACAGGACTTTGTGTCATCCTTTTTTTCATCTTCTTTCATGATGTGCATAGTCCCCTTCATCATTACAGGATTATCACTTATGCTGATGTTGCAATGATTTTTACATCCTCAAGTGATATCTATGTGATACAAAGCAGCCTTTCACAGGACTCAGATATTCTCTCTAACTGGTTTCGTGATAATGAACTTATTTTTAATCTGAAGAAAGGAAAATCTGAAGTGATGCTGTTTGGCACTGGTAAGCAGTTGAATCTGTTTCAAGGCTGTCAGTCAAGCTCTCAGTTAATGGTTCTCCCATCAACACCATTACATGTTATAAGTACCTTGGCATGCATCTGGATCCAACACTATTTTAAAATGCATTTTAAAAAAATTTACAAGAAGGCAGCAGGAAGAGTGAACCTCTTACAGTGCATCTGCTCCAGCATTGATACTTTTAGTGCCCAACTAATTCACTAATTGTTGATTATGCCAATATTTACCTATTGCTGCTATATTAGTCTTGGATGGTCAGAGTCCTGCAAATGCATGATCCACTCTATTGAGACCTGAAGCCTCGAAATCATTTCCCTAAAACGCAGTCTGCAGAACTTTGATTTTTAACAATTGATAACTTTTTACAAAAAAAGAGCGTTCTGCTTTGTATTTGACTGCCTTAATGGCATGGCATGCTTTCCATGAAAGACTATTTTCAATGATCACATCATAACGCTTTAAACACTAGAAAACTGACAAAGGTCAGACTGGATTTTGTGCACCATAACTTTTATTTTTTAAGTACCTTGATTTTTTTTTCATTACCTTAAGTTTAATAAACACTAATTCTAGAGGTTTATTAAGGAAAGCCTTATATTTAATGGTTTTACACTAATGTATTTTTGCCTTAATACCGGTATGTATTTTATTCTCTGTTTTATTTTACTTATCTTAATAATTCTTATTTATAGTTTTAATTCTTAGTTAGCAGGACCATGTTAATAACAGTATTTTTTACTGAAGGTTTATCCCAGGTAAAAATTAAATTATTATTATAACAATTATTATCAACATTATTATTATTGTCTGTTATCATACTTAGTCTTGTACTTAACAAATCAGACTCCTGCTTTGTGTTCATCTGATTTTGTTGATCACATGATTGTATGATTACAGACCAAACTGGACTCAACTCAGTCCTACTACCATTATTAATCATCATTGTTAATTAACAATTATTCCACGAGCGCGCGTTGGATATGAGATGATAGATAAACAAGATATCGTAAAAATGTAGATGAGACTTTAATTCTAATTCAACCAGAAACGGTAAAATTAAAATAAAATATTCATCTTAAACTTGTGAGAAAGATTGTTGATATTTCACTCGATAAACTGTAAATTACAACTACGAAAATGCAAACTCGCATTTGTTAAGAAAGCATTGCAAAATTTGTTTTGTTTTCCATCTAAAATGGAATAATGAAATTTCACGGCCATGACAGTGGCAAAGAGAAAAAAAGGTAAATGAAGCCAAGGCTTGTTCATACCTCTAGTACCTTGAAAAATATAGAAATTCGCGAAATCTGTGACGACCAACAACTTACTGTTGTATATGAAACCCTGATTTCCACTTAGTTTGACGTTCATGACAATCTGGAAGACATCAAAGCAAATTCTTTTAACTCCAAATTGTTTTCACTCCTCCACTTCAAATTGCACACAAACAATTATACGGTCAATCATGGTAAATATGCCTCGCCGAATGAGGCCTTTGATCAAGCCATCTTCTCGGAACAACGACAGGATACCATCCAGACGTCCGATGGAAAGCTTCATCTTTCGACAAACATGGTCCAGAAGCTGGCAGAGGCTGGTTTGTCTCATGTTACACTACAATCTCTGTACAAGAAACTCAACATTAACGGCCTCCATGTTGTACTGGCATCGGCGCCACCTTCAAAATGAGCTTTTCATCATAATTATATCGAATTCCGCAAGAGAATTCTCTCCAGAATGTTCTTACATTTCCAACTGTCGTAACGGTAAGCAGTCTGAGTCTCAAATGATGACTTATTTTTCAGGAATGTGTAAAATCACGAAACAATGTGAATCCATCTTCAGGATGTATGATCTTTTCCGCGCTGAGGGCATCCGCCGATTAATCGCACGGACACGGACTCATCCTCGCGAAAATGAGCCCTGGAGTCAGCGGTATCGTTTAAAGCGCATGACCGGAAATAAAAAGTGTGTGCTACAATTGTAAAAACTGGAAATAAAGCTTGCTAAATTGATGAACTAATATCTTGAAAATTAGTTCAGTAACCTACCCTGATTTTTTGTGTACAAATTATTTTCATCATTACGCATTCTTGAAGAAAATTTTAAAAAAATTTATCTAGTGGAAAATTTTTTACATTTTAAAACAGCATTTTCCTATATAATTCAAGTTCTACGGGTTAGTTTTTTTTTATCTCACGTATACAGATAGAGAATGTGATGATGTTAAATAAATTTGAAAGAAAAAACTAGGTCACTGACTTGGTTTTTGAGATATCTTTCAAAAACTGAGTTTTGGAAGGTCTTTCAGCACTACTGTACTGTTGCCATGGCAACAGATGACGCCTGACGAGCCCCCTTAAAAGATTGCCCTAACATAGTGTTAAGGATATGTCAAGTCATTATCCCAATGATAAGTTTGACAGTCCTGATATCTTTTACTGATTGGCACTTGCTGTTAATTGTGGAAAACCCTTTTGAGCCTCCTTAAGCTAATACATATGCTTGCCATATTTGTAGATTATGGTATATTGGCTGATATACCATAATGGCTAAGCCAATAAAAAGTCTTGAACTGCATTATCCAATGATGTAATTTTTAATAAAAATAAATAGACTGAGCTAAAGATGAGTTCTGTGAAAATTCTATCTTGATGAAAGAGATTTTTGCAATTGAACTATTTGACCACACAAGTTATAGTTCTAATGGTTTTGACCATCAAAAGACTGACCGGTCTGTTACTCTGTTGAGACAAAAACTTCCACAAAGTTTTCCTCTTGTCACAAAACAGTAACCCAGAAAATGTGAAGAATGTAAACCAAAAACCAGGATTTCCCTTATCTCTCCCAATCATGGAGCCAGTCAAATAAAAAAAAAAGCAGTTATTAAGAAGTTAATAACATCACCTTAAATTCACACCATAAACCAAGTTCTTCAATACACTTCACACAAATCACTGATACTTCAAAATATTTTTGAAAGAATTATGTTTTTGTTTGAAAAACATTATTTGAAAGTAATATTCTGGTCTGCTAGTTATTCAGCTTTGATGAGAAAGTATAAACTATAATCATTATCATGATACAATGTAAACTTACCAACAGTATCTCCCTTACTGAACTGCCTTGTAACAAATGTTTGGGGGTCTGAGTATTTAGAAAGTTTCAAAGCAGTGAGGTACACTTCAACCTTACAGCTCTTAACAAACATTCCATGTTCCACAACCTTCCTGGACAAAGTCTGCTGGTCTGAAATAATTCCATACCATGACACAAGTCTAAACCATGAGTCTTTTGGTACCAGGGTGTAATCAAGCTCATCAATAAGATGTTCTTTCAAAGTGCTGCCATCAGCTATAAAAATTATTAATATAAAGTATGAGTGCTGCCATCAGCTATAAAAATTATTAATATACAGTATGGTAAAAAATAAGAACACTTAACCTGGCCTTGCATAAACAAGCTTTAAAAGGCAATAAAGGATTTATTGTGTGACTACTGATAAGGTTACATCTAGGAATTTTGCTTCATTAAGCAGCCAGGTTTGTACTGTTGCTAAGTCAAATAAATTCCCAGCAGTCGCTGAAAATGAAAATTTTTCTGTTCACTGACTGCTATCAATGATTTCCCTTGACAGCCTGAATCCCTTGTGAGAGATAACATACGAAAACTTTCGTTACAACTAGAACACAGATAAAGAACAGGAAATTTTTACTGGCCTTTGACTTAAAAATGAGGGGACCAAATGGACCTATGCATTTGATGAGACAGGTCCCAAACAAAAAAAACTGGTTTTAAAGTTATTTTCAACCCAATCACAATCAAGACAGTGATTAAGCTCTCAACAGTTTCATTCCTGAAAAGTAATTCTGCACTTGATTTTTACTACATGCTCTCCCTCATCATGTAGTAAATTGAAGTTTTCCACCATCACTTGCCTAATATTTGGGTTCTTATAAAGACTGCCTCTGAGCTATTCACAAAACATTAACCCACTGATGTCCAGTGTGCCTGTATGGGCCCATGTGCGACCACATCCCTTCTATGCCTTGTGACATCATCACTTTTAACTCTCGAGCACAACTTTGAGCATGTACTTGTACAGGTTGAAAATATCTTACAAACTATACCAGAATGAGTGCAATTGAGTGAAGGACACTGGAGAAATAGTCAAAAAACCATGTAACTTTGACCTGAAAATCTGCATGAAAATCTTGTTCCATTACCCACCTACCTTTCTGAGCATGTGGTTTTAAAATAATGAGTAGTTTCTTGAAAAATCTCTGCACCAAAATAAAGCCTACTAAATGCCCAGTAAGTGACGAAAAAATTCAGGCAAGGAAAGGGGAAAAAAGGGCAGGAGAAAGAGAGAAAAGTAAAAGTCTTGACTGGGGTGCTACTTTTCAACCACAAATGTCAAAATTTTGCTTTCTGCGCATGCCTGAGATTTGCAGGCCACTATTTTGCATTTGGATCAAAAGGCCGTCAAGTGTACAAGCTGTAAGTGGGTTTGTGGTAAGTTTGAGCTTTTAAGAGCACGACAGTGACCAGAGATCTGCTCGACTAGCTTCAAAATGCAGTTTTTCACAAAAGCTGCTGACGTTAATGAGTTAAGCAAGTTCGTTTTGCCTTTACAGGGGAAGGGAGCCAGCAACCAGTACAATTCACCATCTACAGTATATGTCAAGCAAAATCATGGCCTATTTTCTTTCAAAGTAACAATATTATTATATAACATAAGGATCAAATTTGCATTGGCCACCTATTTTGCAGTTTTTACCCTCTATTTTAAAAAGTATTGGTATTTGGTCTTCTAAGCACAGAGGTAGAAAAATTGATAAGCTGAAGACAAACAAGCTTCAGTATCAAACAACAACAAACATATGAAACATATGTGTGAACTGCGGTTATGAGACGTATATGAGAACAATCCTTCGCAGTAAAGCACTATTTGAGCAATAGTGAAAATCAGACCTGAAAAAAATTTCAGGCCTGTACGGGACTCGAACCACTGACCACTGACCAACTCAAACCACTGACCACTGACCACTTGAACCACGAACCACTGACCAACCTCCCGTACAGGCCTGAAATTTTTTTCAGGTCTGATTTTCACTATTGCTCAAATAGTGCTTTACTGCGAAGGATCGTTCTCATATACGTCTCATAACCGCAGTTCACACATATGTTTCATATGTTTGTTGTTGTTTGATTTATCATCTACGGGTTTATATCGAATTAATTTGATGGCCTGCTCCCAGTTGGCTTGTTAGCTCAATTGGTAGAGCGCTGCACTAGTATCGCAGAGGTCAGTGGTTCGAATCCCGTACAGGCCTGAAATTTTTTTCAGGTCTGATTTTCACTATTGCTCAAATAGTGCTTTACTGCGAAGGATCGTTCTCATATACGTCTCATAACCGCAGTTCACACATATGTTTCATATGTTTGTTGTTGTTTGATTTATCATCTACGGGTTTATATCGAATTAATTTGATGGCCTGCTCCCAGTTGGCTTGTTAGCTCAATTGGTAGAGCGCTGCACTAGTATCGCAGAGGTCAGTGGTTCGAATCCCGTACAGGCCTGAAATTTTTTTCAGGTCTGATTTTCACTATTGCTCAAATAGTGCTTTACTGCGAAGGATCGTTCTCATATACATAAGCTTCAGTATCTCTCCAAGTTGACGACTGTTATTCATCCCACAATAACATCAACACCAATTAATTTACCACCAAATTTTAAATATATGCTGACTATTTTAGGATTACAATGAATATATGAAGTTCATATATTTGAACTGCAGTACTAAATAAGTATGATGCATGATCCTTCACAGTAGATAGCGCTATTTATGCAATAGTGAAAATCAGGTCTGATTTCATACGTATTTAATACCGCAGTTCAAATATATGAACTTCATATATTCATTGTATCTGATTTATCATCACGGGTTTATTACAAATCAACTTAACGGCCTCCTCCCAGTTGGCTTGTTAGCTCAATTGGTAGAGCGCTGCACTAGTATCGCAGAGGTCAGTGGTTCAAATCCCGTACAGGCCTAATTTTTTTCAGGTCTGATTTTCGCTATTGCATAAATAGCACTATCTACTGCGAAGGATCGTGCATCATACGTATTTTAGGATTGTTGATCAGCAATTTCCAGCTTATTACTTCTAATAAGGTAAAATAAGGTAATAAGGTTTTCCAAATTGGTTTCATTAACAATATAAGACATAAAATGGGTCTATGGTGAATGACCAAAACTTAACTTGGAACATATATATTGAACATATTTCCAAAAAAAAGCCTCCTGCATTGGCATTTTGAAGAGAAGCAGATCTTTTGTTCCTTTTGAAATGCTCTTACACATCCATAAATGCTTTAGTTCAACCTCATTTCAATTTCAATAGTATGGGGGAATTGCAATAAATCTCTTTCCATTAAACTACAGAATCATGCTACGTGTATTCTGACATCTTCCTCATATGATGCCAATGCAGGTGATCTCTTCGTTAGACTAGGCTGGCAAAAACTTAATCTTCAACGAGAAATAAAAAAAGCCACTTTGGTCTATAAATCTCTTAATGGTCTGTAACAAGCACAAACTCAAATCAAGCTGCAAGGGTTTCTTTTTTGATAATAAATAAGCTAATCAATCACATGGCATTCATGGAAAGCAGGCACTTTGTTGTTTTTATTTTTTGTTGTTATTAGATTTAATTAGTGGTAGATTAGTACCTTGACAGTGTAATTAATACAATTTTAGTATCTACTTTAAGTCCTGATGTTTTACCCATGTATAAATAAAGTTAAATAAATGAATAAATAAATAAGGTTATAATTTAATTGCTTCTAAATGTGATACACTCAGCTAGTAAGGTATGCAGGTTGCTTTTGATAAAAACAATTTGCTCTGTCAGTTTCGAAAAATTAAGAAGACACAGAGATATAATCAACAAACATAAGACAAAGGTCAATCTCTTTAAAATATTATATCTCACCTTCAAAAAGACTTGAATTATCTATTGGACCTGGATTATTCAACTCTTGTCCTACTTCAAATTTATCCCATGAGTCATACCCAACAAACTTCTTCCATTGCTTAAACCAGCGACTATCAATAAGATACCTACAAAAAAATCAGGATAACTTAGCCTTGGGTGAGCTGAAAGGGAAACTTACAAAGAAATGGTATTCAAATGACTCGATCTTGGAACAATTATCTTTTTGTTTTGAGCTAATTTGTGGCCAGTCAGTTTCAAACCAAGTTCTTTGCTACTGAATCAACTCCCATCACCAAAATGGCAAGAATTACATTTAAATTGTTACAGCTTAATGATGATTTTGATCTGTTTAATGGTGTAAGTGGTGTCATGGATTTGTGTGGGGCCAAAAGATTGTCTGAAAAAACAAAGACAAAGTAAAAATTGTAGCCCTGGATCTACAAGCCATGACTTCTCTTTCTGGAGTTATTCAGACACAGGGTGACATCACTAAAAGTAAGACCTCTCTTAGTCTTTGTCACTAGTAACTTTCATATTCACTCTCTGAAACAGTGACACTGAATGACGTCATTTAAGGTAAGTCAAGATACTCAATATTCAGATAGACAATCTACATTAATTAATTCCATAGTAATTATTGTCTACAATGCATGACATATGGTGGTGTAACAATGATGACCATTTGGTTTGATTCATGATTCTTTGATTCCATGATTTGATTTTGGTTCAATTTTTTGTATATCTTTCCCAGGAAGACCTCAGTAAGTTATTATATTGAATAATCAGAATCCAGAACTCTTTAAAATAATATGCATTTTTGATTTACAAGTTTTTGTTGCCTTTCTACCACCCCTTGAGAATTTCCAAATAAGGCAAACCAGGTGCACCACACTTATTGTCACATTCTCTAAATGGCAACAAATGACCAAGCGATTGTGAATCCACCCCAATCTTTTAGTTCCACTGTTTGGAAATATTATGGTTTTCTAGCTAATTACAAAGTTGGAGAAACCATGCCATTCAACTCCAATCCATTGTTGTGGCAGAAAGCAAATGAGCTCAAATACCCTACTTTCTCAAAGTTGGCAAAAATATATTTCTTTTCTGCAGGCAACCTTGTGTCTGCTCAGAGGTCATGCTTGCAAATTGAACATGTAGACAAGTTAATTTTTTAAAAAAATCAGAAGGTGCACTAGATCTAGAAAGAAGAACACTAACATGTTGCATGTTTCTTTTTTTATCACATCCTTGTTATAGAATAATGTTCCTGTTACTTTTATGCAGTGTATCCTCAAATTGAGGGCTTGGGGTTGTATGTTGTTTACATTGTGTATTATGTCATAAGAATTAAAAAAACATTAATATTTTGCATCATCAAATTGAAATAATCAAAATCAAAAGGCAGTAATTGAAATTGAATCGAATCACAAGGAATATGAATTGTTACAGAGAAACAACACTATGTTTTTAGTCTTCTCCAAGAACTCAGTTTCAGTCTGTAGCTAGAGTTCTGTGATTTTGTTTAGTTTGCTTGAAAAAGTCACATGTGCTTGTAGTTGATGAGATCTGCTCAGGGAAGTCTGTTTTGTCAGTGAACCGCCCGAAAAGTTTATTTTAAGATAATGAACCAGTTTTCCAGAGTCACAGACTTAGTACAAACTCAGGTGGTTTTCGATTTCCACTAGCCAGTTTGGCTAGTAAACAAACTGAAATCCTCATAACATCTAAGGTTTCACTAGCCACTTGGCTAGCAAGTTGAAAAGTTAGTGTCGAGCCCTGGATTAGTGTACATTGCAAACCGTGGTTCCTGTTTTATTCCATGACTGATGTTTTTGATATTCAAATTGAGCCATCTTCTTCTAGCATGTGTGAAGCATGTTTACCAGTTGCACATTTCTGATTATTCTCAAAAGCCTTTTGCAGATCATAATTGGAAAGGAAAGGAATGATAACTTGTAAGCTCTAAGATTTATTGTCAACCTGGGATTGATCAGATGCCGTCATAAACAATTGCACAAGAGAGTCAATGGATTATAAACTGCTTTGGTTTATAGTTATACTGCCTGTTATTTTCTAGCCTGCAGTGCCAGTGTATTTTGGGCGCACAAGTGCACATTTTCGTATTAGGCCGCCATCTTAGATTTGGTAACTGTGGAGGAATGGGGCGAGGAAATATTTGCTGAGGGAGTGGGTGTTAAGTGGAAAAATGGGCATTTTCCAGAAATTTCACTTGTTTCATCTTAGGATGCCTGTTAAATTTGACTGATGCTGAAAGAACATTCTGACAAACACTTTTAGGGGGGCTCAAACATCACTGAGTGTCAATTCAGCTCTATTTGAACCACTGCTAAGGTTCTACCATTTTTCTACCATTGGGGCAAACTCAAGGTGAAAAACTGAAAGATCGCCTTTTCACATTAAAAGTAAACACATGAATGCACTTGTAAAACCTGATGTAGGAAATTACAAGATGACTGAATTCTGCCAGAAACATGGTTGAATTGGAAATGAACCCAAAAAATTGCATTAATATATGACTACTCAACAACCCAATCAAACAAAGTAAGCTTACTCCTATATTTCTAATGGGATGAAGGGGTGGCCACAAAGAGCATCATTCTAGATTTCTGTCTACACTTTGTCCTCACTTCCATTTTTAAAATACCCTGAGAACTGTTAAGTACAGATGAATAGAATTACGCTGATTTTTGCGCCCAATTAAGTCAATCATTTCCCCAAATCAGTCAGATCATACCGACAAGAAGCTGACTAGCGATTAGTTGTAAATTTATGCATGTTGCTGGGTGTTATGTTTATAAATACGAGGGACAGTACTTAAATTCAGCGCATTACTATAGAAAATCATATTTTGCTATTGTACGTTCTGAGATCGTTTGCAGCTAAAGATACATTTTTAAAACCAAACAAAATGTAGACTAGTCACAGGTGTTAACTTATAACCTCTTTTCGCTTTTGCCTTACGCATTGCGTGTCAAAAGGCCTCATCTTTAATTCAAAGATAACTCCTCGTCGATCAAAAGTAACTTGCAAATCATGTTTTTTAGTCAGTGGGCTTATTTGTTTGAGAAAACTAAGAGTTAAAATTAAATATTTTTTTTCGACTCTTGCCAAACTTACGCTAGTTTCACTTCCGTTTAGAGCTGCCGGAGAAACCATACATTAACGAAACCATTTCCACTGAAACTTACCAGATATCACCTTTGACGAGAGGCTTCTTCACAACCTCTGCTATTTCTTTTTTCTGAGTCTCTAAGTCTGGTGAAGACTCGACTGGATCACTGTCATTCACACCGGCCATGTTAAAAGTGAAGTTATGCAAAGTCATGCCCAGGTATAAAAATTCCTCGGCGTTTGGATGAGTGGGGATTGGGAATAGCGAACCAACAGAGAAGTTAGATACTGGACAGATGGGGCGCTCCTCTAAAGATAAACGAGATATTTACTATAGACTTGCTAAGGAGGATGGCTGGAGGGCTAGAAGTGCATTTAAATTGTTACAACTTAACGATGACTTTGATCTGTTTAATGGTGTAAGTCGAGTCGTGGATTTGTGTGCGGCACCGGGGAGCTGGAGTCAAGTACTTAGCAGAAAATTGATCGAAGAACGTCCAGAAAACAAAGACAAAGTAAAAATTGTGGCCGTCGATCTACAAGCCATGGCTCCTCTTCCCGGAGTTACTCAGATACAGGGTGACATCACTAAAGTAAGACCTCTCTAAGTCTTTGTCATTGTTAACTTTCACATTCATTCTCTGAAACAATTACGCTGAATGACATCATCGGAAATTTCTCCACATGTCCGCTTCAGGTGCTGTCTATACACTTTGCAATTTGACGTGCAAACATAGTTTACATTTTCTGATGTTCTTATAGCATTGTTTTTCAGTAATATGACTATCAAGCACGGCTACCAAGAAACATCTAAGGCATAGGAAATTAGCATACCAAGGTCAATTAGATCATATTTAAAACATGATCCAGTTAACCTTGGTATGCTTGCAGTAATACTGTAGGTGCTCTCGACCGATGTATTAGTCAAGAGTCGGTCAATATGTCAGTCAAAACTTGGTTGATTAAGTCAGTCGACACTCAGTTGACACTTGGTTGATGGTCCGTCGATAGTCTGAGGATACTTGTCAAGACTCGGTCGATATTGGATGGTTGATATCTTGACCAATATATCAACTGAATCTTGACCAAGTATAGGCCAACTATCGACTTACTATTGACGGAGGGTGTGATCAACTATGGACTGAGTGTGGAATGGCTATTGACAGATTGTTGATAAATATATCAGTCGAGTATCAAATGACTCTTGACCGATATATTGACTGATGCATTGGTGGAGAGCACTCATAGTCAATTTCTTTTAAAAAATTGTTTGGTGTTCATCCCTAATCAAAAGTGAAACAAATGTCTTGATTAAGGAAGATGGCAAAAAGATTCATATGCTGCCCATTATAGGAATGCTTTTCTGTAGATTTTTGCTTATTCATCAGTACTACTGAACTAACAGCTTTCATCAGTACTACAGTACTAACAGTACTAAACCTCTCGCGAGCAAGCATGAATACCTACGTACTAGCGTACTAACTACAGCTCTCGAGCGAGCAAGCATGAATACCTACGTACTAGCGTACTAACTACAACTCTCGAACGAGCAGGAATACCTATGTACCAGCGTACTAACTACAGTTCTCGAGCGAGCAAGCATGAATACCTACGTACTAGCGTACTAGCGTATTAACTGCAACTCTCGAACGAACAGGAATACCTACGTACTAGCATACTAAGTAAACCTCTCGAGCAAGCATAAATACCTACGTACTAGCGTACTAACTAAACCTCTCGAGCGAGCAGGAATACCTACGTACTAGCATACTAACTACAGCTCTCGAGCGAGCAAGCATGAATACCTACATACTAGCATACTAGCGTACTAACTACACCTCTCGAGCGAGCATGAATACCTACGTACTAGCGTACTAACTACAATTCTCGAACGAGCAGGAATACCTACGTACTAGCGTACTAAGTAAACCTCTCGAAGCATGAATACCTACGTACTAGCGTACTAATTAAACCTCTCGAGCAAGCATGAATACCTACATACTAGCGTACTAACTACAACTCTCATTCTTTTCATGCATACCATGAAATTGAACATTTGATTTAGTCTGTGAAAAAAGGAGTATATAACCATTGGGGTTTGTGTTTTTGTGGTGTGGACCTTATTTTTAATGCGGTAATGTAATAGAGAACAACTCGCACTGCATTTTTTTGGTGATCTCAAACTGACGGTTTTCGTTGAAATAAACCATTTATGAATTGCAGTTTTTTCTTTAACCCTTTTAGAAACTATATTTTGGTAAAACAAAGTACGCAATAAATCTTAATGAATCTTTAACAAACATGAGCTTGAGTATGCTACCTAAGAGAACGTGAAAAATTCGAGATGTTAAATAAACTCGTTCTTATCCAACAAAGGGTAATATAGTGTGGTTTCAGCCTCGAACATTTTCTGTTTCATCTGTCCCTGAGATCACGGAGAAACCGTTTAGGGCAGTTTGTGTTATTGAGAAAAAGAATACCGTTAAAATTGCACTTGCAAAGTTTTGGAATCAAATTATTCATATAGATATGTCTTATTAGATATTTTGTTGTGTAGTATCGTTGAGTATTTTTACGAGTTGTGCCGTATTTGCTGTATTTTGTGGTACTCGGTAAGGACAACTCATCACAGCTTGTTGCTCATACGTTTAGTACTGTAGTACTCGGTCCGGACATTTCATTACAGCTTGTTATTCATTTGTTTAGTGCGTTAGTACGTTAGTACCTTAGTACTCGGTAGGGACAAGTCATCACGGCTTGTTCTGAATTTGCTTAGTAAGTTAGTACCTTAGTACTCGCTACAGACAACTCATCACGGCCTGTTCTGAATTTGCTTAGTACATTAGTACCTTAGTATTCGGTACGGAAAACTCATCACAGCTTGTTCTGAATTTGCTTAGTACGTTAGTACGTTACTACCTTAGTGCTCAGTACGGACAACTCATCACGGCTTGTTCTGAATTTGCTTAGTACGTTAGTACCTTAGTACTCGGTACGGACAACTCATCACGGCTTGTTCTGAATTTGCTTAGTACATTAGTACGTTAGTACCTTAGTACTCGGTACGGACAACTCATCACGGCTTTGGAAGGTTTATTACTCAGCCGTAAGACCTATTTGTTTTATCTTCTTTTTCAACCGATTATTTCCTAAATTTATAATTCCTTTGCATAGATGTAGATAAACAAATAAAAGAAAGATAGAATTTTCAGGTTTATAATGGGCAAGAACAGCAGAACTTAAACAAGTCAGATCAAATCGGCTTAATTTTAATAGTACGTTAATCATCTGTACTAAGCGAAAAACAAGAAAAAAATAATCCTATTTTGGGCATGGTCTAAAAGGATTGAGAATCAGCAGATTTGCCCTTAGATTCCTGTAGATTACAAACTTTCACAAACAATTGAATTTGGAATGAGACTTTTTCTGAGGATAGTACATTGAAACTTGTCTCTCAAAAAAGTTGTCTATTTCTTACAATATTTATCATACTTGCTACAACTACAACCTTATAGTACATTGTATTGTTTTTTGGTTAGCCTGGATTGATGTTTAGTTCACCTCATTCAAATCTTTAAAACGGAAGCAAGGCTTTTCTGGCTTGTAGATCATACTGGCATAGTAAAGTTTTGTTACAAAATAACTTTCTTAAACAAAAGAAAAGACAGCAGTGAGTCTATACTGGGGTACACTTTAAAGTAACTGGAATTTGCACTTGGTTAAACTTAACATAAGATCTGAGCAAATAACAAGAAGAGATAACATGGATTTTTTACATTTGGATATCTAAATTTACCCCACCTCAAGCACACTTCAAAGTGGGTTAAATCGTCTGAACAACTAAACCATGTTTATAAGACCATGATCACTGCATACACAGCATAAGCTTGAAATCAAGTATGGTTTGTCTCACAATGTGGTTGCCTCTGGTTTGGGTCATGAGTTTTCAACTGCAGACTGTTAATCTTCATTGGACAAAAGGGTTGATTGGATAAGTTTCACCTTGTGTCACATTGTACACTGCTATGATTTGCTGGTTTTAAACAGTTATAAAAAACACAGCCAGTCAGCTGGAGGGTGTTACATTAGGTGACTCTTGTCCAGTTAATCTTTTTTTCCTGATGAGCTATTCATTAGGAGTTCAGAACTAATGATATAATCAACTTTAGAAAGGAGTACATTGTTAGGCAGAGAATATTACTTCATTTTTGGAATTTTTACAGTGATGAAAACCACAATCTTTTTCTTTGTGACACTAACAAAAGCATACCCCATTGGTAGAAAACTTTTCAAACAACTTTGGGAAAATTCAGTATTGTCCTTTTAAAAACTCTTCATTGATAAAGGGGAAAGGAACTAATCTAGTAAGAGTCTAATATATTTTGTGGGACTTAGTGATTGAAAGGTCTCCATCATGAACACAAATAAAAGGTTTTGTTGGATCAGAAAAAAACGTCCACCTACATGTAGAATAGACTTCCTTAATAGCAGACACCTTTGGGACCATCATTTGGTTTTTACAATATGAGCCTTTTGCCTTCTTCCATAAGATTTAGTGTCACTGAAAGGTAATGCTTTTTTATGGACCTAAAATGAATTTTTCTTAAGGGACAACAGAAAATACCAGTGATAGATGAAAATTTTGTATTGGGATAGTTTTTTAAATTTTATTTCTTATTTATAAGAAAGATAAAGGTTTTAAGCACTCTCTATAATACCAGCTTGACTGAAAGGGAAGAGTTTAACTGATTAATTCAGCCTGCTCATTCTAGTATTTTAAAACAGTAATGAGTCAATGTGGATATTATTGTGATAACATTTTTTGATGTATCAAAAATTTGTGCAAATTTTTTCATTGAAATGCAGACATTTCTACATGAACCTTCATGTAATATTCTTTACATCTTAATACTGGTCTAGATTTCAACTGCTCATGAGATAATCAGCCACTTTGAAGGAGAGGAAGCTGACTTGGTGATATCTGATGGCGCTCCAGATGTTACTGGTCTCCATGATATTGATGAGTACATTCAAGGACAGCTCTTAATTGCTGCACTCAACATTACCACTCATCTACTCAAGAATGGGGGAGTTTTTGTGGCAAAAATTTTCAGAGGAAAAGATGTTGATATTCTTTACAACCAGTTAAAGGTGTTCTTCTCTACTGTAACAATATGTAAGCCACGAAGCAGTCGAAATTCAAGCATTGAATCTTTTGTCGTGTGTCAGAATTATTCTCCTCCAGCTGGTTATGTGCCGACAATGTGCAATCCTCTCCTTGTTGACCCAAACCAGTTCAAAAGGTTGGTGCTTGTTAGTTTTTTTAGGGGGAAGGCATTGGGTCTATTGGGAACCACAAAAACAGAGAAAAAATCATCCAAAACTGTCAAACCACAAGAAGAATTTGATCAAAACTGAAGAGCATTTGCAAAACCATCAAAACTGATAAATTTTCACTTCCCAGTTATCAAAACCCTATCCGATGCAGTGGTGACATGATTAAGATGAGCGTAGAGAGGTTTTGCAGCTATTCAAGATCAGTGGAGAGAATCTGGAACCCAAATAAGAAAAAACAAAAACCACATCCAAAACTAAATCCAAAAACCTGTTAGTATTTTAGAAGAAAACTGAAAACCATATGCTAAAAAATGGAAAAATCTGCAAACTTCAAAGAATACCAAAACTGATAGACTGAAGTTTTTTTGGCACAAAAATGAACAACCGATCTAAAAAATAGCTAACCAAAAATTACAATGCCACCCCCCCTACCCTGTCATTTTTGTATATCTACCTATTCAAAAGTTTCATTCCCAATAAATGTCTACCGAAAAATGAACAAGGACAAACAAATTTTTGGACTATCAACTCCTTCTCTACCGAAATTCTTGTGGTGGAATGATTAATACTGAAACACAGTTAAAATGAAGTGAGGTGATTTTGTGACATGCAAGTGGTGAAAATGAGTTACTGCTTTTAGACCAGACGTCTTCCTCAAACCCTAGAACACAAAACTGTGACTATGTACAGGGCTTGACACTAACTTTTCAACTTACCAGCCTACTGACTAGAAAGAGAGGAACTAGTTCGGTCAATTTCAGTTTTTTGCTAGCCAAACTGGCTAGTGGAAATCGAAAACCACCAGCCAAAACTGAATTTCTACTCGTCTATGGCTAGTTGGCTACCATTTTTGTTGAGCCCTGTATGTGGTCATCAGTCTATGTTACTGAAAAATGATTGTTGGAAGTTGTGATTAAAAAGGCTAGTCTAGAGAAGGCAACCAACTTGATGTGTTGTCAGTTGTCAAAACCAGTGCTTAAACACAAAGGCGTGCTATAAAAGGAGCCTTAGGTCCCACTGGACCATTTGTCAATCAACTGTCGTGTGATGTAGAACTCTTAGAGTCAAGTCAGCTTGAGCTACAGCTACTCCAAAGCAGTGAACGGCGGGCGGATTCCTCAAAATTGTTTTATGTCTTCATCACAATACAAGAATTTTTGAGATTTGTATTTCCTTTCTCCAATGGAAACTGTCTTTATTTGTGGTGGTAAATTTGAGATCAAAGTAGGTGGTTCACACGTAACCTCATGCCACCATGCTGGTGGAAGTAAACAATAGATATCTCATTAGCTCCTTTTGTTTGTCTATCAGCATTTAAATTTGACCCGCACACATCAACAGTGAGTGACAAATGAGCCTAGGTCTTCCCAGGGAAGACTTCCTTATATAGCGCGCCTTTGTGTTTAAGAAATTAATTTCAGCTCATATTATAAAAGTAGGCTTGTGCGGTTTCCTAGAAGGAATACATTTCTAGGGAAAGTTTGTAACTTCCAGGGAAAAGAATTAAGTTGAAGAAACAAGGTATGATTCATAATAACCTCAAGGCAGGCACTGTCTCATGGTCATTTAAGAGCCACCGTACTTTTGGCAGTTTCATCTTAAAGCAAGTTTATGGCCATGATTTTTCCAGTGCAAAGAAAAATTCTCATTTTCATATTTCAATATAATGCAAAAATAAAAAAGGGGTCACTGAACTAACATTCTGGGTATCAAAATTTGATATCTGCCATCTGCAAAGATATTTTGAATTTTAAACAACAATACAAGATGATATTGAGTATCCTTGTCTTATACAAGTGACATTATTTTCAATTTACAGTCTTGAAGGAGTAAACAGGATTGTTGTTCCTTTCATGGCCTGTGGTGACCTAAGTGGTTATGATTCAGACCAAACATATCCACTTACGACTTCCATTGGAGGGAAAGAATATCAAACACTGTCACCCATCCAGGAACCAATAAATCCTCCTTACCAAACTGCATGTCTTCTGAAAAAAACCAATGGTCTAGCTTCTTCTGACAAAACTGAACAACCACAGAGTAGAGACTTGTAAGATTTGTAACGCAATCTACAGTATTTCTTGTTCTTCTATAATGATATTGTAATGTGCACGTTATCACTTACTCGCAACTTGTAAAGAAAGTACACGAAATAGAAACAGAGTTGTAGAATTTCAGTGAGAGGAATGTGTTGCTCAATCCACAGATACCCCAAGCTGACACATTGAACCTTCGTAAATATGCAAACATGTTTACGTTGCACAATGGACAAAATATAAGGATTTGTAGGGAATAAATGGCTCAACTGAACTCTCAACTTAAAAATCTGAACAACATTGTCGTTTTTCACCCCAACGATTGTTCCTATGCATCATGTGAGATTTTGGGGCTGATTACCGCTAGGTCTGTTTAGATCAGTTTTAGTTCATCTGCTTTGCCCTCTATATGATTTCTCTTTCATAGATAAATTAGGTCTTTTTTTTTGCTCGCTATTTAGCTATATTTTCGTCTGAATCTTTTGAAAGTTAATGCTCTTTATTTTTTTAAAATGAAAACATGTTAAGTTTCTCAAAGTTTCCCACCTCAATTCACCCATCTATAAAACATTTCAACAGAGCCATTCATCTGTGTGTCTACCAGGTCTTATATGTTCAGAGCTGTAGGAAAGTTTTGTATTAGGTAGGCCACTTTTTCCATCTTCTGTTGAAAAATTGAAGGATAGCCCAACCAGCGGGGCCAGTTTAGGACAAAATTACAGTAATTTGCTAGCCAATCTACTAGCGTGTTGGGTAGGTATCGATTATATTCCCGCTGGGTACGTTCGTTATAGAAACAAACAACGCTTTTAGAATCGTTGCTCAAACATATTTCAATTCTGATCATATTTATTTCTCCAAAACCGTAGCAGAATTAGATACAAGATGAAAAGTAAAGTAAAAGATCTAAAATTTTTGAGAAAAGGAAACGTTCGATACAAAATTAAACCACTTGAATTAAGTCACATTGTCCATAAGAAGGAGAGGAGAGGGGCGCGTCTAGTTAAACTAATATTGTGCCCCTTAAATTACGCCTGTATAACAAAAAAAAAAAAAAAAAACTTGTAATTTTTTGGTTAAAAAAGTAAAGGGAAAGTTATGAAAATAGCTCTGAAAATTGTCAAAGAGATGATGTTTCATTAGAATTGAGGTACCAGCGTAAAAGTACTTTTCTAAACATCTTTTTAGATGGTTTGTCTCTAATTGATTGCAGAATACTATTCTAAAAGAATCTACAAATAACGCTCGTGCAGAATCTCCTGAGATTAGTTCGAAATGAGGGTATGACTACTGGATTAGATGATGCACTGCGGGTATTGTAGCCATGTAGCTCAGATACTAGTGAAACAGCCCGGGGGGGAGGGGTACTCCCTTATAAGGGCTTAATAGGGACGTGCGGCCAGCCAGGGTATGGTTTTCGAGATTTTTGTCTTAAACAGGGTATCGAATTTATCATTTTTTGTCTTAATCAGGGTATCGATTTATCAATTTTTGTCTTAAACAGGATATCTTTTCTTGAAAAATAAACAGCAAAATTTTTACAAGCTTTAATTTTAATTAATATTGAATTCCGTTGATTTTGGCATTGATACCAGGCACATTAAATGTCTTAAACAGGGTATCAAAAATCAGAATTCTGTCCTAAACAGGGTAGGTAAATCAGCGATATTTGTCTTAAATAGGGTCAGGGTATGAGGGGCCGCGCCGCACCTCCCCACCCAGGAATATATCGAGTACCCCCCGGGTGAAACAGGTATATTAGGAAACTTTTCATTGTGGAAGTAATCATAAAAAAAGCATGCATTTGTTCATTTTAACAATATCAGGAAATTTGAAAAGGCTTAGGGATATGTAGTGTGGAATTACTGATTCTATTAAAGGAACATCATTTGTAATACGAACTGCTTTGTTTTGTAATTTTATGATTTGAGACGGTGAAGCATTATAATTATTTCCTCATAGAGTACAAGCATAAGTAGGGTAGGGATATATACGAGAATGATACAAACTAAGAAGTGTTTCTTCTGAAACAACGCTTTTAACTTAACCACTTTATTTAAATTTTTGCTCATTTTACCACATACGTAGTTAACATGCCGTCACGCCAAGTAAGGTGACAGTCGATATACTCACCAAGGTATTTGACGCAAGAAGACTTCTCTAAATGAACATTTGCTCCACTTAATGCTGGGCATAAATTGTAATTTTCCTTCTGACGAAGCATAAAAATAAGATACTTAATTTTTGTCAAATGTAAAGTCAAGTATTACTTAGTCTGTAGATAAAGACAATGTAGATAAAATTTCTTGAGCGTACAAAACGTTCGTTAGTACGAAACGGGCACATATACCAAACCAACAACGCTTCATTTTGTTTTTAGAAACGAACAACACTTCCCTCTGTTATTAGAAAAGAACAACGCTTTTTGAATATTCAAGGTCGGAGACAAAGAGCGCTTTAGTGATGAATATTTCTCAACTTTATTGCTTATTTACAGTCTGTATGTTTGATCTTTTAAGTATTTGTTTCTTCGGGCGACATGACTAATATTTCGGGCAACATGACTCAGGTTTCGGGCGATATGACTTGGGGCGACTTAAGCGACATTGCAAAATTTTATTTGGTCTATAAAGGACCCAATTATTAAGTACCACCGACAAAACGTTAAACTAGGGCAAGAAAGAATAGAAGCCACGGTGTTATGAAAGGTGATGGGTTCCAAAAAAGAAACGAATATTTTTCGCGTTTTTAGGTCAGATCCAAACATTTTAAAGCCTTATTGATGAACACTGACCGCCTAAGCAGTATAGGGGAATCCTTGTTTACAATATTTGCCTCATAAGCAATTCAGCCTTTTCTGATGGAGCTAAAAATAAATCAGTTCTGAATATCGAAAGGTCAAAGTACATTTAACTCGGCCAATGAATACGAGCCTGATGCATTGAATACTTTTTGAGCAACACGGGTTTAAAAACTCAAAATTTTACATAGAATGTATGAGCTCGTTAGCGCTTTTGCCACCCAGAAATTTTGCAGTTTTTGATATGGACTATTTCTCCTTGAATATTACACCCAAAGAGCTAAAATTTTCACCATGTACTAAGGTTTTCTAGCTCTTTAGCTGCCTGAAGTCAATTTGTATCTAACATGCTTCCTTCTTTACGCAAAGCCGTATGCAAACGAGCAAAAATGTAAATAATGACGTCAGCATGAATCCGCCTAACAGGATGAGCTGTGACTTGAGAAGGACTGTTCTTTGGTAGTAGTGACTGTTGTATAAACTACCTGAGCGGAGTCATCCTCAGAGTCACTTCACAGTTTTTTTTGTTGTAAGTTTGGGTACAGACTCTTCATGCATCTGCGATGGAATAATTTTTTGTGTGGAGATCTTATTCATATTGCTGTGGATCGTGATCCGACTACTAATAATGTTATGGGAGAAGGGAGAGGGGATGCAGAGCATGCCCTGAGACTTCATTAGCTGCTTTGGCTCTCGTCGAGGATTTAAGTCTGGCCTCTGTTTCTGGAATTGATTGTTGTTCAGAGTTGTATTTCCTTCAACGCTCTCGATCCTCTCAAATTCAATAAGACAAATTCGATCACTATACTTCCTCTACTAGGTCATACTACACATGCGAATCGCAATTGTCACCATGTGCCGTTGGTCGTCTGGATCACTCTGACTTGCGCACCTGGGAATAAGCCAAGCTAGCGGGATCACATCGTAAGTATCTCAGGGTAATCAGAGCGAAACTTCCACTTTTCAGTTGTCAAGGTATCTGGGAAGAAATAAATAAAATTCCCTTTTTCTGATTTATGGAAGTCCATGATGAGAGTCCTGAACTTTAACTCGGCGTAGCAGAGATAAGGGAGCGAGAAAAAGTGGTGAACAAGTCCTTCCTGTTCCCTCCCTTCTGGCCTCCCCAATTCATTCCTGTCAAGAGAAAATAGTGGTTCCATTATCGGTCATTATCTTCTCTTCATTCCATCCTATTCTCAATAAATTCAAACACGGCTGATCAGCCGACTTTCCAGGTTTTAGTGGATTCAGTCACGAAAACGATCACCCTTAGAATGAGTTATAACTATAAACTACGGCTCCCGTGTTACCTGTAAAACGAACACAAAAAATGAAAAATGAAATACCATGGCTCTCGTTATCTTTATAGACATTTAGCCATCTTTAGACATTTAGGGAACTTCATTGTTTACATTGCGCATCCTTGATGCGCATTATCTCCACGCCTGAGTAAGCTCATCTCAACTTCTCAACAAAATGCAAATGATAGCTTTTATTATTGGCGAAGTTCACCAAAGGAACTTCTCTGCTTTTAAAACGAGCTCAGCAACCCCCTTTTTCAGAGCAGGATTTTTATAACAGCTGTGTCCTTATCAATCACAATAAATTTCTACTTAAGAAAACAGTTAATATTGTAGTGAGAATCTTTAAAACAGCTGTTTTTGGAATACCTCACTGAAAATGCTATACTCCTCTTTTTTTCTTCTCTAGAATCTGCTTTTGATTATTGTCAGAAATGTGGTTTTTGGTAAGGTTATTGTAGATTTGTCGAGTGGTAGACAACAGCGCACAGCGTTTAAGCCCTTAATCTTGCGAAACAATTAATTACCCTTGTCTGGTTTATTTGACCAGATAAAAGGTAAAAGTTTTTGAAAAAAAGGCCGCTTAAGGAACCACTGCAACACTTTAGAACGATTCCTATTACTTAATGCAGAGGAAAATTATGAAAAACTTCTCTTGTGTCAGCCGAATTTTCCTTTGTAAACTTCAGACTCCGCTAATGATATTCCGTGCAAATAGACATATCATCAATGCAAATGTAAAACAACGAATTTGACCAATTAGAAAGCTCTCATGGATCAATGTGGCGTTCTCAGCCTGCTCGGCCAAAGTGGGACACGAGTTAAGGACCCGACGTAAAACAACCAACATATTTCAATTGGAGGGACTGTTATTCCTGTCACAATGTTGTCTGTCTTCAAAAAATTTTAAGAGTCACGATTGAATGGAAACTTCTGATCTAGAAGTCTTCCTTGTATGTTAAAAAAGTGCTAATGATGTTCCGCTCACACAAGATGTCACTTAAGCATGGCGCAGTAAATAATGTCCGGCTCCCGTCCTTTAACCACTCAAATGGAGACTGTTCAGTGTCATCGCTAATCAACCCGTGCAATGGCTGCGTTCAAGGTAGTCACTCGACTCAGAGTTCTTCTAAAAAGGAAATTATTGGGCCTACTGGTACTGTTCGTGGATACAAGAATATGATCAAAGAACGGAAAGAGATTTTAAGACTTAGTTTTGTCGGAGAGAGTCTCGAGGTACGAAGTCAACTCAAAGCAATTTGCGCGTAATTAATTATTCATGCGAACAGTTATATCCGTGTACACAAGAAATGCCTAACGTTGCATATATATATTTTGACGTTTCTTTCTTGATATTTTCAGGAGAGCGAAGAAGGAAAGATCGTCGTGTACACGACTTCGATGGGAGGAATTCGATCAACGGTGGAGGAGTGTGCATACATCAGGAAATTATTTGACAATTTGGGACTAAAAGTGGATGAGCGCGACATATTTATGCACAAAGACTATCAGTGTCAGCTTGACACGCGGTTAGCCATTCAAAACGCCACCGTTCCTCATGTATTTGTAAACGGAGTTTCTTTGGGGGTAAGCGAACCAAAGTGCCTACACTGTTCGGTCAGCTCACTCGATTCCTTCTTGAGAATTTCAGGTTCCCTATCTTCACAAGGTTATGTGAATTGATGGTAGCCCGACTTTACGTAAAAGATTTCAGACATCGTGGGAACGTTCTGCTTCATTAAGTCAGTGTTAAGTAGTACGTCACAAATATCTGATCTATTCGTTAAATGAATCTTGGCAAGTGTTATGCCCACCATAAAATAAATGCACTCTCTAATATCACAAACGTTAAACACCAATTGACAAGTTCGAGTTTGAAAAGCCCCCGCCAATAGTTTCCTTGATCAAGATTACAATAATTTACTATTTTAATTGTAAACCAGATCTTTTTACTACCGTCAAAGAAGCGTTTTATTAAGTCACAAGGATACTCTATCAAGGTAGCCTTTCTTTCGTGTCTTTTTAACAGGGTGTTAGAGAACTTGAACACCTAAACGAAACTGGAAAACTAAAGACTTTGTTTGAAAAATTTGAGGTGAGTCAATGATTTCATGTGACGGATTACAGTTTGAACGGACTGAATGTTTTTTTCCGAGAACATCTCAATCAAGTGTTGTAAGTCACATGTGGCGAAAAAACTGCCCCAGCCGAGCACAGAATGCCTCTAAGAAATAAATAAGAAATTCTCATTAATTAAACTCAAGTCGGTTGGGCTAAGACGATTCAATGGAATGTTACTTCATGTTGCTTGCGGATGAAACTGGAGTAACTGGCATACAGGGATTGGGTCAGTTTTTGGCGCTCTCTCAGGTCTGATCGGTAAGAGGAAGAGCTGGAGATTTTCTTTCTCTAGAAAGTGATTTGTTATCGAGTGGACTGTATCCAAAATGAATTCGGCAAGGTCGGTCGATGTGTAAAGCTGTCACAGCAGCGTTAACGCAACCAAGACTTGACCAAAAGCCAAAATTTATTGGCCTTTATGAGAATCTATGAAGCATATTTATTTTTGTGATAGAGTTCCTGATAACCTAGCATAGAATAACTAAGCGATGTCAGTATGGTTGGGATAGAGAAAGATTTTTCTAAAATTGTTGTTTTAATTTTTCTTTTAGAGGAGGACTAGCAGAGTATGCCCCAGTTGCGGCGGGTTTCGATACATCAACTGCACTCAGTGTCACGGCAGTAAGAGATCAAGAAAAACAAGGATTTCAAGAGAGATCAATGTACTACGGTGTACTGCTTGCAATGAAAATGGTCTTCAACCCTGCTCAGAGTGTTCAAAATAACCACGAATATTCCCAAGGACCAGTGAAAGAACACCTTTTGGTAAAATTGGTTACCTTCGAGTGTGTTGTCGAGTACGAGCTGGGAACTAAGAAGAGACTGATAGTGAAGTAGCGCCAAAACTTTCTGTGCTACACACAAATGGAGCCTAGCCTCTGCTCTGGATGAGCAAAAACGATTTGCCACGGGCACTTCTCTTTCATATATTTTAAGAAGTAAGTTAATGATGAGCAGTTGTGGAACCCTTTGTGGTTCCTGTAACCATGTTTGGCAGGACCCTGAGTGCTAACACTTTGAGAAGTATTCACTGCACCAATGAACCACGCGCCTGTAGCGCTAATACATTTTGAGAATATAAGAGAAAAATTTGAATTGAACGAAATAAAAATTTTTCTACCCAACTAATGGATCTACACTGTTGACTTGGGTTTATCCAACATCACTCCTAAACTGGAAATAACACGTCATGTGTCGCGTAGAAGACTCTCTCCCTCTCACCGTTTAAAACGTAGCAGTTCGTTGCCAAGCTCATAGTATTTTAAGCGGGTAAGTAAAAAGAAATAATTGATCTAAATCTAAATCTAAATATCGTTATGTTGGTAAAATCGTTTAGGACATCACGCCAACCCTAAGATAATAATAAGTGAAGCTATACTAAATATACAACACTATTAAAAACTATTTAAAACTACCTATAAATAAATTTAAGTTAGTTTGCTTTTAAAAATACGGAGGGATTGGCTGGAAACAGTTTCTTTTGGGAGTTTGTTCCATTCAGTTATTGTCCTGGGGAAAAAAGAAAATCTAAAAATATCTTTATGTCCTTTCGGTACAATAAATTTAAAATCATGGCTTCCTCGGGTTCTCCTATCTTTGTTTGTTATCAAATAATCCCTCCAGTCCCCATCTAGGAGGCCGTGGCACATCTTGTACATAGTGGAGAGCCTTGCATGTCTTCTCATTGTTTCAAGTGTGTCCTACTGTAGGTCTTGCAGCATTTCCGTCACGCTCGTTGTTCGATCGTAATTTCCAGTGACAAAGCGGGCTGCTTTCCGCTGTACCCTTTCTAGAGCGGCTCTATCTTTCTGGTAATGTGGGTCCCATGCGCTACAGGCATACTGGAGTTTTGGCCTCACAAGTGTCATACACACGGTTTCTTTCACTGACTTTGGACAATTCCACAGGTTTCGCTTGATAAGTCCCAGTTTGTTGCCAGTCTTCTAATCTATACAAGTCCTCTTGGAGATCGGCTGTGTCTTCATCACAACAAATTGTCCCATATAACAATGCATCATCAGCAAAAAGTCTAACAGTAGATTTAAGAGCATCAGGTAAGTCATTTATATACATTAAGAACAGTAGCGGTCCTAAGACTGTTCCTTGGGGAACACCAGATGTCGTAACCACAGGGGCAGATGATGCCCCCTCAATTGCCACTGATTGGGTACGCTGTGTTAGGAACGATTCAAGCCAGTTAAGTAGTGGGCCACGAATTCCGTAATAATCAAGTTTCTTCAAGAGTCGGCGATGGGGAACTTTGTCGAATGCTTTTGAAAAATCAAGGATTGCGGCGTGAATTGTTTTGTTAGACTGGATAGCACTTGCTATGTCATGAATGGTACATATGAGCTGTGTTTCTGTTGATCGTTTTGCTCTAAAGCCATGTTGACAATCAGTGAGCACTCTATATCGTGAAAGATGTTTCAGGGTGGAATTCCATCCGGGCCGTACGCTTTATCTACCTTCAACTCGCTAAGTTGCTTTTCAACTCCACGGGTTGTGATTTTTATTGTTCCAATAGTCGGGATAGGGCTTTCGCCAAGGTCTGGGATATTCTCTGATTCTTCGTTGTTGAAAACACTGGAGAACTGGCTATTTAACACTTCGGCCTTAGCTCTCGGTTCGATGAACACTTCATTTCTAACTTTGAGGTCCTGGGTATCTGTACCCTCTTTTCCTAGTTTTTTGATGTGTGACCAAAAAGCCTTCGGGTTTTGTTTTATGGAATCACCAAGAAAGTCAGAAAGATAATTGTTCCTGGACTCATTCAAGTTCTTGTGTAATTGTTTCCTGACTAATTTAAATTTATTCTAATCGGATTGGCTTCCAGATTTCTTCGCTCTGTTGTATAGCCTTTGCTTTTTCCTTGTCTGTCTTCTCAGGCTACGATTAAACCACGGTAGGTTATAGCGTGAGGTAGTAAACTTGTGTGGTATACAGGAGTCCATAATTCCTGTAAGTCTTTGTTGAAATATATTCCACTTTGTGTCTACGGATTCGTTCTTCATTTCTACAAAGTCGTTCGCGAAGTCTTGTAATTCTTTCTTGATACGGGTGGTATCTTCCCTTTTCCTCATATAAATCTTGCGTCTCACTGGCTTTTTCTTTCTACATGCCAGGTTCACTTAAAAAAGAACCATATCGTGATCGCTTATTCCCGGGATTACCCTAACATTGTTAATGATATTGACATTATTTGTCAACACAAGATTGAGAATGTTATTATCTCTAGTAGGTTCCTTTACTAGTTGAATAAAGGATGATAGTTTCGAAAGAAACTGTTTGGGGCTGCGTCGGTGGGAGTAACGAAATAATTTGGATATATCAACAAAGTTGAAATGGTAAATTGGCCACCGTAATGATTACAAAAGCTGACGTTTCGAGCGTTAGCCCTCCGACGAAGGGCTAACGCTCGAAACGTCAGCTTTTGTAATCATTACGGTGGCCAATTTACCATTTCAACTTTGTTGATATATCCAAATTATTCCTTTACTAGTTGGGTAAGTCCATGTTCATCGATAATTTCAAGTAACTGTTCAGAATTGAAGGAGCAATTTGTCAGTTTAAGGTCATTCCATTTAAGGTCCGGGGCGTTGAAATCTCCCGCCACGATTACATTGCTAGTATTTAATCTATCGCCTAATTTGAATAAAGATGAGTCAAATTCATGTAGATTTTTTATCATTTGACAAGATATGCGGGATGTGCATGTAATTAAAAACTTAAAGATGCACCAGAAAGAAATGATTTCTCCTAAGTATCTCAAAATTTAGTGGAATTTTAAGGATACTATGGTCAGAAAACAGTGTTCAAGCCGGAAATTTTGCTAGTCTGAGTGTTTTTTCCCCATTTTGGTGGGTTGGGGGGCAAGGGGAGGGCGACGGCGGCTAAAGAGGTACATGAAAGCGTGAGGCATTTAGGCGAGTGCAGAGGAATGGTCCACTATAACAATTTTAACTGCCGGCATATGCATTTAAAAGTAACTACTGAAACGAAATGTTCGATTATAATAATCCACTGTTGTTTACATTGTGTGGGCATGGGAATTAAACCTTTTCAGTCAGAAATCTAACAATCCAATCTAAATTTAAACGTTTTCACTATAATACTTCTTTGAAAAGAAAGTCAAAAGCTGCTTGTAGATAAGGTCTAAGAAGTTGAGAATTGCTAGCTCAAAAATCATTACATACACTTTTCGTTTAACGCAGTACTAATGCGGACTTGAGCAAGATTTCATGTGACCGTGGACGGACGATTCGTAAATTGATGTTGCCCTTATTGAGACACCAATCTGACAACCCTGTAGCATGACATTGTGAACCATTACGGCCAGCTGTGATTGACTAGTATTCAACAGCTGTGTTAACGCATCGTGAAGATATGTTTCCCCACGGTTCCCTGTCCTGAGTTGTTTCGCTTTGGATCTTCTGGGTTTTGTATTCCACAGCCTCCGTCTTTGTTGATGTGGATCACAATCAATAAACTCTTCTTCCCATCAGAGCGGACGGTGTCCGTTGTTATCGTCGTGCTATGGCACTATCTATGGCACTATCTATGGCACTATCTATGGCACTATCTATGGCACAAAAACGATGTGGGAGTTTAATTTTGGACGCCACCATCAACGATAGTTCCGTTGAACTTTTTAGTAAATTAGGCTGTTTGATGACATTGTACGCGTTAGAAAACTTTGTATGGTACATAAAGTTAGCCAAGGTCATTGTCCTGAATATTTTAGTTCATACTTTAAATATGTCAGATCTACACATGGTTATTGTACTAGATCTGCCATCTGCAATGACGTTCTAACACCATCTTGTAAAAGAAACTCAGGGCTTAGAACTTTTCCACTCAAGTGCATGTAGGCTATGAGATAAACCAGGTAATTGTTTTAGAAACATAACTTCCCACTCAAATTAAGATAACGTTACTAAAAAATTTTATTAAAGAAAATACCTCGATACAATACGATACAATACAATATTCTTTATTTAACGAAGGGGATGTAATTAACCCAACTGGAGTTATCTAACTTATGGCAATCACAACAATACAAAATACACATATAAAACAATGCCTAATCAGCAATATACGACTTACTACAAGAGAAACTAAAACTATACAAATATTTGGTTCAACATAGATATAAGGTGATAAACACTAATTACCTTCTAATACAGTTACTGTAAAGAGAAAAACGACACCCATAACACATTAATTCTTCAAGATGAGAAACATTACTAACAAACTTAAGGAATAATGTAAGAAGTTTATGCTCAAAATTATTTAATCTAAATGAAAAAATAATAGAGGAAGGAGATACACAAGCTATTTCCTTAAGATCATTGTCAACGCAATTGAAAAGGGTGGCAGCAGAATAAGCAAATGTGCGCTTTCCAGAATTAGACCGCGGGTAGGGAACTTGAGGATTAAAAGCGCAAGTTCTGGTGCGCAAACCAGTTGGACGAACGGAAGACAAGAAATTGAATTTGCGTTTAAGACAAAAAGGAGCATCAGGATTATTGAGGATGGTAAATAAGAGTACAAGTTTTCTTAGTTTTATAAGGTCGAAAATAGGAAGCCATATGAGTTTGGAAAATAAGCTTACAGATGATTGAGTGAAGTCGGAATCAAGGAGCAATCTAGCTGCACGTTTTTGAAGACGAATAAGACGAGACAATAAATAACTCAAACAACTGCCCCCTGCACTCGAACAATAGATAAGGTGGTTATGAATACAAGAATTGAAGAAACGAAGAGCACAGTGATGACTGAGAAACGGTTTGATCCTTCTCAAGAGAGACAATCTACTGTTTAAAATTCAACATATATTATCAATGTGTTTCTCCCATGTAAGATGGCAATCAGGAGTAATACCAAGTAGTTTAGCATGCTGAACTTGTTCAATTAACTGCCCATTAATCATGACATAATAGAATGTTCATTTAGACGATGAAATTTCTGTTGAGTCGTAGTCAAGATAGATTTAGTTTTAGACGTGTTGAGGGCCATGTCGTTTAAATTAGCCCATGCAAACACGCCAGAAGCGTCACGATTAAGGCGAGCATTTAACTCGTGGATAGTAGAACTAGATTGAGTTATTGAAGTATCATCAGCAAACATAGTAAGAGTAGTGTTCTGTGGGAGAAATAAAGGGAGGTCATTGATGAATAGTAGAAAGAAAAGAGGACCAAGAATGCTTCCTTGTGGAACACCGATAGATACAGGCAGAGGGCCAGATAGTGTACCCTTAAAGTTAGTACATTGAAAACGGTCAGAGAGATAAGAAGCAAACCACTGAACAGTGGAGGATGAACGGCCATAGATTTGAAGTTTTGAAAGAAGAATGCTATGATTTACGAGGTCGAACGCCTTTTCTAAGATCGACTAGCAAGAGCCCATGTAGGACTCGGTGTCCATATTGTCGAGGAGGCGATCGATTAGATCAGTAACAGCAAGCTCGCAGGAGCGAGACTTTCTGAAGCCAAACTGGGAATCAGAGAGCAGGTCATTTTCAGTAAGAAAGTTATAAAATGAAATGTGGACATGGTGTTCAAGAATCTTAGAGAGAATAGCAAGAACAGAAATGGGTCGATAGTTAGAGCGCTCAAATAGACAACCGTCTTTAACTAGACGCGATACTTTAGCCTTTTTTCAAAGATCAGGAAAAGAACCGGATGAGAGGCTAAGATTAAAAATTGTTGTTAGAGAAGACGCAATAGAAGGAGCCGATAATTTCAGAAAATATCCATCTAAGCCTACGGCTTTTCCAGTATGTAGATGACGAAGACTATCAAGAACAAAGACAGATGTAATTGGAGGTATGGTAAAAGAAACTCCCAGTGGAAGCTTGGACCTAACGAAGTCCTTCAAGTAACCCCAGTTGGGAGTCGTACTTGCGTTTTTGTTAAGCGCAACTGAGGAGGCAATATTCACAAAATGAGCATTGAACAGGTTCGCAACATCAATATGACTATCATAAATTATTCCATCAACCAACAGATGGCTTAGAAGATTGGAACATTGAGAAGGAGCCAAATTGCGGATTATTCTCCATAAGTTTTTAGGGTTATCAAGATTGCAGTTAATGGAGTTACGATAGAAATCACGTTTAGCTTTCCTTATTAAATGGACAACCTGATTGCGCGCCAAACGATACTCTCGCCAATGTACTTCGGTATTATACCGAACTGCTTGTCTATGTAAATTATTATGCTGTTTGATCGCAGAACTTATTGAAGCAGAAAACCATTCAGGTTGGTGTTGAATTTTGACTCGGCGTGTCTTAAAAGGCATGTCTATGTCAAGTACATTGTTAAATAAACAATACCATTGTTCTAATGCGTCATTGGGATCATTAAACATTTCTAATGTATTCCAAGGAACACGATCTAAGTCAGACAAAAAATTTTCAACAGAAATGTTTTTAGTCGAGTGAAAAGTAATAGTCTTATGACCAGGAGCCTTAGACTTGATGGATCTTGATTTCCATGAGACAAAAACAGGTAGATGATCACTAAGCAATAGCGATGGAGTACCAGATTCCAAGACACTAGCCTTGTCATTAGTAACCAGAAGGGTTCCAGAAATTGGTCTTGTAGCAACTGATATGAGCCGAGTATAATTAAAACCATGAAAAAGATCAACAAAGCGACCATTCACAGATATTTGGCTTAATAGGTCAACATTAAAATCCCCCAAAATAATAGATTTACTTCCTTCACTGTCGATAGAGCATTTTAAGATCAGTAGGACGTTTTAAGTACAATTTTTAGTATTATGAATTTTTTATTAGGTATTTTTATATTTGGTAGGATTTGTTGGGGGCCATTATGTACCGGGTAACCGGTAGTAATGTATTTTACCCTCGGTAAATAAAGTGTTTGTTTGTTTGTTACTATCTATACACTGTAAACTATACCCTACCATGTATTTTAATAAGAAAACTGATGAAACTCATCACATGAAAAGACTTAAAAACAAACCTGGCACACAACTCGCAGGATGGGGCAAATATCCGAAGACCACTTGTCTTCAAAGGCCAGTCTGTTTGGTGCTAGGAACAGCCGTGCGTCAATAAGTGTTAAAAGCACGATAATTGCTGCCGTGTCGCTGGTCGACTGAGGGTAATTGACGTTTGAGAATGGTTTGGTTTGGTTTGGTTTGGCTGTCGCGACCGACAGATCCAGGTTTTGAAGCACACAACAATGTTGTTTATTCTCCTTTGCGATCGTGAGCTCTGAGATGACTCACTAGTCCAATATAAAAGTGGCAAACTTTTGGACACTTGAGGCATGGATAGCAACCTTGTGCTAGTATACGCTCTTTGTGGCAGCGACGATGTTCCCACAGATCTTCTATTCGAGCATCCTCAAACTTCGTAACCTCGCACTTAACAGCTGTCTTCCACTGGGCTCTATCACTTACAAGAGCTTCGAAGTCAGTTATGTCGCATTTGTTCAGCGTGCTCTTCAATTGATCTTTAAAACGCTTCTTAGGCACACCAACTTTACGAGCACCATCAGACAGTTGGCTGTATAAAACGGCTCGTGGTAGTCTCTCGGCGCTCATATGAACAACATGCCCTGTCCTCCGAAGGTGGGCTTCCATTATGTAGGCCTCAATCCCGCGCATATGGCAGTGAGACAGCACTTCAGTGTTGGGTATACGGTTTTGCCAGGAGATTCCACTTATTCTCCGTAGGCAGCGCATATGAAAGGCACTTAGCTGTCTAATATGTCGACGATATAATGTCCAGGTTTCTACACCATAGAGTAAGACACTTAGAACAGCCGCTTGATAGACAGACACCTTTGTCACTAGAGAGATGTCATGATTGTCCCATAACCTCGAAGCAAGGCGCCCAAATGTTGAACTTGCTTTCGCCAATCGTGCTGCCATTTCAAGGTCAAGGAAGCAATCGTTAGATAGAACACCTCAAGTAACAGAACTTAGTGACTGCCCTCAAATTGTCAGATCCGATCGTGACTGCAGGCTCTTTGTAGCAGCTACCAGGCTTAGGTTGTAATAAAGGCTGATCTTTCCTGTTTGGGGCTGCGTCTGTGGGGGTAACGAAATAATTTGAATATATCAACAAAGTTGAAATGGTAAATTGGCCACCGTTACGATTATAAAAGCTGACGTTTTGAGCGTTAGCCATTTCGCTCCGACGAAGGGCTAACGTTCGAAACGTCAGCTTTTATAATCGTAACGGTGGCCAATATACCATTTCAACTTTGTTGATATATTCAAATTATTAGGTTGTAATAGCACTTCAGTTTTCTTTATGGAGATCGAAAGGCCATATCTCTTTGTGGCATGACTAAGGCAGTCAATAAGAACTTGGACATCTTCGTTGTGAGCAACAAGAGCGCAGTCATCAGCGTAGAGTAGCTCTCTAACCAGTATATGTGGACTTTGGTCTTTGTCTTAAATCGTCGAAGGTTGAATATTCCTCCATCGTACCGCACATTGAAATTTATGTCTTTCTCGCAATTATGAAAGGCATCATAGATCACAGCGGCCATAAAAATGCTGAACAGCCGTGGTGCCAAAACACAACCTTGCTTGACACCATTATCTACGTCAAAGGGAGCAGATTCCAGCCCACCGTCCACAACATGTGCTTGCATGCCATTATGAAAAGATCGAATAATGTTTATCACCTTTTCTGGGAAACCAACTCTGTGGAGGAGCATCCAAAGTCCTGTACGGGACACCGAGTCAAAGGCCTTTGTTAGATCCACAAAGACTATATAGAGGTCACGCTGCTGTTCTCTGCATTTTTCTTGCACTTGACGCGCGGCAAAAAGCATGTCCATTGTACTGCGGTTCTCCCTATATCCGCGTTGGCTTTCAGGGTTCACCTCCTCCGCCAAAGCAGTTGCCCGTCTCACTATTATACGTGCTAAGATTTTTCCAGCAATACACAACAGCGAGATGCCACGATGATTGTTGCAGTCCGCTCGTTCACCCTTCCTTCTATATAAATGAATGATTTTCGCATCCTTGAAATCTTGTGGGACGACCTCTTTTGTCCATATAACAGAAAACAGCTGCTGTAGTCTTTCAGCTAGATAGGAGCCACCATACTTGAAGACTTCGGGTGGAATGGAATCATATCCAGATGCTTTACCATTTTTAAGCACACTGATGGCATTTGTGACTTCATCGAGCGTTATCGGTAAACTCAGGCATTCAAGCGTTGGTCTGCTTGGTAGATCGTCAAGCACTGCATTTGCCATGTGGGATGGACGATTTAGTAGTTGTTCAAAGTGTACAGCCCATCTCTCTATGATACGCGTAGGATCATTGAGAATGATGGGCCCGTCCGAGCTGCGAACAGCCAGCATGCCATTAAGCAAGGGCCATGGATAGCTTTTAGCTCATTACAGAAAGTACGTATATCGTTCTTGTTTGCCGCACTTTGCATCAGTCTAGCTTTTTCCTTCCACCATTCCTCTTTCATTCTCCTGATCTTTGCCTGTGCTGCAGATTTCACATGTTGATAGCTTTTCTTCTCTCCTTGAATCAGCTTTTCAGAGAGCCAATCTAGATGTTTTTGTTGCAGGTCTGAGAGAATTGACACTATATGCACTTCGTTTTCATCAAACCAATCTTGATGCTTTCGCCGCTGGAAACCCAATGAAGCTATAGCAGCTTTGCTGATTCCTTCTTTTACAACGTTCCATAAACGTTCTACATCCATCCATAGTCCCCTCTACTAACTATGATCCATCGCCTCTTCATGTTCAGCTGCCATACCTTCAAGCTCAGCCTTGATGTTCTTCCGAAGGAGCGCACAGTTTTCTTCTGCCTTCAACCTACGCGCGTCTAGACGAGGTGTCTTCAATCTTGATTTATGATGAATCTTCGCCAATAGGCGGAGAGAGGATTTAACTCTCACAAGGCGATGATCGGACCATGCGGTAGATAATCGCACTGACCGTGTGAGATGTATGTCCGCCAAGTCCCTTTGCCTTACGATAGCATAATCTAGTAAATGCCAGTGGTGTGATCTGGGATGCATCCAGGTTGTTTTCAGGGAGTCCTTCTGTTGAAAAATGGTATTTGTGATCACAAGCTCGTTAGAAGCACAGAGACCCAGGAGAAGCATTCCATTGGAGTTTGTCTTTCCTACACCGCGATGACGAAGGACTTATCCCCAAATGTCATGATCGAGCCCAACTCTTGCATTGAAATCACCTAGCAGGATAAGCTTATCTTTAGGAGGAACAGATCTTATAGTCCTTGACAGGGTTTCATAGAATTCTTCCTTTATATCGTCAGGATAAGTTATTGTTGGAGCATGAGCGCTAATGATGGTAGCGTAATGATGTTTCGAAAGACGAAAGCGTATAGACATTAGCCTATCATTTATGCCTTGGGGAAGACCGACTAGGTGATTATTTAATGATGTTTTCATCGCAAAGCCAACACCCGATTGACGGGATTGTGAGTCTGATTTGCCAATCCAGTAGAAAGTATAACCAGCACCAGATTCAGTGAGCTGCGATTCGTTAGCAAGTCGCGTTTCACTTAAAGCTGCCATATCGATGTAATGCTTATGCAGTACACGTACAATGACAGCGGTCCTTCTTTCAATACTAATGCCGCTGTCCAACAGAGTGTGAACATTCCATGCACCAAGAGTAAAATTAATTGAACTATATCTTCTACCGCATTTAGATGGGTGGCCAGCTGATCGCGGCGAACCAGCAGGCTATTTTTCAGGACAAACTTTTGAAGTCACTTTTTTCTAGACCCTTCCCCGGAGAGGGGGGAGCAGGCTACCCGTTTTCCATGATCTGCAACAAAACGGCCATCACCCTGAGGTCACCTAACGTGCAGTTACTTGACTGAGGGCTTCCAGCGACACCCTTCGCCTGCCCCCGTCGCCAATCCCTGTCGCGGTAGGACTTAGGAGAAATAGTGTTGCTACAAAACAAACTGCACATCATATAGCAGAGGTGTACTGTGCAGGCCCACCAAAGCTCACTCCATCCTACCAGCTCAGACACTGGGTCCCAGTAGATGAGCACGCGTTGTCCACCAGTAGAATCGCAGCTGGTTCACCTCAACATTTCATGGTGAAAGAAGAGCTCTTGGCTGGTCTGGCTACCAGCTGATACTAGTTGTGCATGTTGGCCGTTGGCTCGTAAGGAGCTCATCCGCCCTTTAACAGGTTTTGTTTTTAGTCCTGCAGGGTGACATGCCATCCATCACACCAGTGTACACTGGTGGGGGGTCCAGTTTAGACGCCGACCACCCGTCCATGTGAATGTACGAAAGTCATATATTTGGACTGCGGTTAAAGAACGAGTATGAGAACGATCTTCGCAGTTACAAGCAGTAGTGAAGGTGAGGCAATACATATTAATATATTCACAAACGTTGACTCATCACTTCACGGGTTCATTACGAACCAACATAATGTGCAACTCCCAGTTGGCTTGTTAGCTCAGTTGGTAGAGCACTGCACCGGTATCGCAGCGGTTACGAGTTCGAATCCCGTACAGGCCTGAATTTTTTTTAGGCCTCATTTTCGCTACTGCTTAAGTAGTGTTTGTTACTTCGAAGATCGTTCTCATACTCGTTCTCTAACCGCAGGGCAAAAATATAACTTTCATATATTCACAAACGTTGACTCGTCACTTCACGGGTTTATTACGAACCAACATAATGATCAGCTCCCAGTTGGCTTGTTAGCTCAGTTGGTAGAGCACTGCACCGGTATCGCAGCGGTTATGGGTTCGAATCCCGTACAGGCCTGAATTTTTTCCGGCCCTCACTTTCACTACTGCTTAAGTAGTATTTTTTACTGCGAAGATCGTTCTCAGACTTGAGGGTAATTGAGTTGAAAGTCTTTTTGTACATTCAGTAGCAGTTCAAATGTGTTAAAATGGCTAGTAAAAAAACATAATAATTTGGATATATCAACAAAGTTGAAATGGTAAATTGGCCACCGTAATGATTACAAAAGCTGACGTTTCGAGCGTTAGCCCTTCGTCGGAGCGAATAGAGGAATTGTGGGTTGTGTGTGCTTTTAAAGGCAGAAAATGGAGCTACGTTATTGGTGGGTGCATGGCAACGAGAAAAACATGAATAAATTAGTGGAATGAAAAGCGTTCATTGATCCCTGTGGGATTTAGACTGCCGGTTTGAAAGATGAGCTTTTGTTCAAGATTTTTACGGCTTTCCGTAAAAATCTTGAAGATGTACTCGATGTAGAACCACGCGCCTCTTTTGTGCTTTTCAACACATTGAAATGGCTGCCTTTTTACGCAGAAACTCTTATTAATAAATGTGCAATATTGTACAGGAGAATTGAACACGTGGTTCTACATCGAGTACATCTTTCCGTAAGAATCTTAAACAGTTTCTTTCGAAACTATCAGCCTTTATTAAAAAAACATCTCACTAGTAGTAGTAATAGTCTTTATTTATAGAGGGTGGCACTTAATAGTTAAAAACTAATAAACTTATGACCCTCTGCTACATATGATTGAAAATTACATTATTAAACTATAAACAATGGACAGGTAATAATTATATAATAAAAATCGAACAAATAGATAAATACATTACGAAGTTCAATAAAAATTATGGATAAAAGTAAGGCAAATTGTTCCAGTCCTGTATTGCAGACGCTACAAACGAGCTTCCTCCTTCAGTCTTTCTCTTGTATGTAGGCGTAATAAAATTCAAGCTGGCAAACCCGGTATTACGTGGATGCCGCGAGCTATTCAATTTCAAGGAGTCCATAAGATATTCTGGCACCGCGTGTTCAATTCTCCTGTACAATATTGCACATTTATTAATAAGAGTTTCTGCGTAAAAAGGCAGCCATTTCAATGTATTGAAAAGCACAAAAGAGGCGCGTGGTTCTACATCGAGTACAATCCTAGCTGCTCTCTATTGGAGACGTAAAAGGCGTAATAAAAATTCATTCGTTACTTTGGATTCCCAAACAACGCTGCCATAAATGAAATTAAAGTGGCCTTATAGTAGAATTGTAATAGAGAATCCTTTGCCTTAAAGGGAGACAATACTTAATCTTGTTCAATATACCAGTTCTTTGCGCTAATTTCTTACAAATTCTATCGTTATTTGAAAAAGAAAGTTCTGTATCTATATCTACTAATAACTTCACAGTGTCCAGATCCTCGAGCATTTTCCCACTAGAAGTAGAAAAGCTTTGTGAATTAGTGGGTACTTTGCCCTTCAGCCGGTTCCCAGTCACCAGACTTTGACGCGTTTAGTGGCAGTCTGTTCATACATGTCCAGGTTTCTACATCCTTTAAGGCAGACTGCAAGTTACCCTGGAGCTTGTCTAAGTGTCCCACATCTCTAGAACACTGATGAAAGGGTTGTGTCATCTGCGTACAAGTCTATCTGTATATTCCCAGAGTTAACATAAAGGGGTAGATCGTTTATAAATAATACAAAAAAAAAAGGACAAAGGATACTCCCTTGAGGTACCCTGAGGTACACAAATGTCCTCAGATATATCTCTTCTCGAACTGACAACAAACTGCTGCCTGTCGACAAGGTACGACTGGAACTACTGAGCTGTCCATTCACATAAACCATATGCCCTAAGTTTCTTTAACAAAAGCGTATGGTCAACCATGTCGAAAGCCTTTTGGTAGTCTATCAGAACCATACCTCAGTGTAACTTGATTCTTGTCGAGGCAAAACAGCAACTCATCTATTAGCTTGATAAGAGCTGTTTCAGTCCCATGATTTTTGCGGAAACCTGACTGACATTGATAGATCAAATTGTTTTCACTTAAGTAATCATATAAATAAATGTAAACATGCCTCTCCAAAATTTTCGAGAAGATGGGCAATACTGAAATTGGACGGTAGTTGTTTAAGTCGCTTCTATCCCCAGATTTAAATAAAGAAGTAACCCGCGCCATTTTCCAGCGTAATGGGAACTCTGCGCACTCAAGAGATTTGTTCGTGATCTTGGTTATAGATGCTGAAATTTCCGGCACAGCTGACTTTAGGATCTATTCCGACTGCTTTGCTTTGGTTTGGAGCACAAAGGTTGTTCTTAACAAATGTACAGGTCACTGTAATAATAATAATAATAATAATAATAATAATAATAATAATATACGTTAATTGAGGCGCCCCCTTGGGGGCTTTTCAGCCACAATGTAGACTAACTAAGAGCTTAAAAATCCCCTCTGGCAGGAGGCAGACCAATGGGCTATTTACATAGCGCAGCCGAGGAGTTGAACTAGGGGCATCCGAGAACAAATCCAGTGAGTGGCAGGGTGGTGGACTTGAACCGGGGACACCAGATTACAAGTCCAGCACTGTCACTGATGGAATGGAGAACACAATATCAGGGTCCTTTCTAGACCGTACAAAATTTATGAGTTTTGGCACATCGAAGGGTATGTTAGGAAGTTTAGCTCTTATACGATCAGAATTAGTAGCAAAGTGTAAATTAAAATCTTCCGCTGACCGTGCACACCCGCTTATATTTCCATCGACCCCAGTTAGCGACTTGATAGTTTTCCATGTTTGTTTAGTGTTGCCGGTTGATTCTTCAAAACAATTTTTATAAAACTTGGACTTTGCAGATCTAATTGAGTTTGTCGCAGAATCCCTTGCTGATCTATACAACTCCCAATCACGCGGTTCTGAAGAAATTCCGGCTTTCTTTAGCAAAGAATCCCTTTTGTGAATTTGCCACAACACGTCCTTAGTTATCCAGGGTACTTGCCTTTTCCGCGACACTCTTTTCTCACGCCAAGGACAGTGGATAACAAGTACTTGATTGAACAAATCTTCCCAGGCGCCTAAAACATCGTTTATTGAGTTAAAAATAAAAGCAGTGTCCCACGAGTTTTCCTTTAAAGAGGCAAGGAAGCGTGACTCATCGAAGCCTTTCACGTTATGGTATTTGATCGTAGAAGAATCGCCATGTGCATACGACGCACGTTTGTAGAAGCGCACCGCAAACACGGGCAAATGATCAGCCAAACCAAACTCCCAAACACCAATAGAATGGATCCTCTGGGGACGATTAGCAAATATGTGATCCACCCCTGTTTTACTAACAGGCCTTGGTTAGCTGGGGTAACAAGTTGCTTGAAATTCATTGTCGTAAAAGAACGAATTAAATTATGTTTCTTGAATTTCAAAGCAGCCAGGTAGTTCACGTTTGAGTCTCCAGTTACTATCGCCTCCATATTCAATAAATATGCTCTATCAATATTATTCTCTAAAGCCTCGTCGTCTTTTCGAGTGTAGGATGGTGGACGATAAATTTCAGCAAACAACAAAGGGCGATTAGATTTAAATGGACAAACTTCTATCCATACTACTTCAACATCACAATCTTAGCTTCTAAATCTGTCCTCCGTTTATGCTTAAGATGTTGATTAACATACACTAATACGCCTCCTTTCTTCTTCTTGCCCTTTCGATCCCTACGGTACATTTCAAAACCAGGAACAGTGTAGAGCATATCGGGAACATGGGGTTTCAAAGCTAACTCATAAAAAGATAAAATGTCAACCTGCGGTCTATTAGCATTATCCAGCGTGTGGAGTCTAATTTGCTCGAATTTTGACATTGACAGTCCATCCACATTCCATGTTCCAAACCGAAGCCCTTTATTTCCAAGCCCCCAGGTTAAAAGACTCGCTCACTCAGTTGCACCCACTAACGGAAGACTGAATCTATTCGCTTGAAAGATCAAGCACAGATCAGTTCCAGCTCGCGTCATCTATTTGTGTGCCTTCAATACTACTCAAGCAGCTTAGGTCTGAGTCTTTAAGCGTTGAATTAGCTGGTCTATGTGACGGCCCTGGGTTAACTGCCACATCTCCAGATAACAGTACTAGAAACAATGCAGACAATCCAACCTTTGAGATGTAAAGTCCAGCTTTGAGCTTCAAACATGGCGGCACAGAGTTGATACCCGAAACACGTGGAAGCCTACTCTTTCTTGATGGAAATTCTCTACTGGCAAGATTCAGCGCCAGAAGAAACTATCTTGATTTACCACAGGATTTTTCGTAACGAAGGGAGGGAAGAGGCAATACAGAACCAAAACTAGCATAAAAAAGCGGGAGCTAATCGAAAGCAACCCACGCGCCATGTTGTTTTGGTCCAGTCCAATACTCTATTGCCATAATGACGGAAAATCCGATGGAGGTCTGAGACTGGTTACGAATAATTTCACGAAAGCGAGGCCACCCAGGCAACCCATATGGCGTCTGACGCGAATTCAAACTCTCTTTTTAACCGAAAATGACATTCTTAGAGGTTCCTTAGGAGATAGAAATCCTTCACAATTGAAGACTGAGGACTTGAGATAATGGTTGAAGTGTAGAGGTGAACCAGCGAAAGGTTTAAAGACAAAAGGAGAGCTTGTGAAAAGGTTAGCTTCGAGCACAAGATGCGTACTTCGAAGTGTTTTGATTGCTTGAGAAAATTGTCAATTGTGATTCCTGACCTAATTTCTTATACTTTTGGGTCCTTGAATACATCAAGAGCGGAAAGGATAAAAACATCATTGACAGCTCTATTTTGGATAGTGAACTCTTCCCTTCTATTTATACGGTTTTCAGGCGTGATCGTGTTCAAAATGGTCGACGCGGTGGCGGTATTTTGATAGCTGTACGCGATACGTTGCGTGCGTCTGTGAGAGAAGATGTTAATTTCGATTCCGAATTATTATTTGTCGATATTTTATTCCCGGCGAATAGAAAAATTAGTCTAGGTGTCTTCTATAGGCCGCCTAACAGTAGCATTAACTGCCTGTTGGATCTACAAACGGCTCTTGATACTGTGCTTTCTTCATCACAAAACTCAGAGATGGTCCTTGTTGGCGACTTTAATATTCCCGAATTCGACTGGAACACCGACTGCACTTCTGTGGATTCACCTAACGCTACTTTTTTGTCGGATATCATACACGACAATTTTCTATTCCAGCTGGTCAAAGACCCAACTCGCAACGGAAATATCCTAGACTTGGTATTCGTCACGTCTCTTGACCTAGTCTACGATCTAAAAGTTGGCCTTCCCTTCTCTGACCATAACTCGATCTCTATGCTACTATCAAGAAAATCATTCTCTGAAAGGAAATCGCAGAAGTTGAGCTATTCATTTAAGAAGGCGGATTGGAATCACCTCAGGAATCTTTTACATTACACTCCATGGCATTGTGCCTTTATGGATACTGACATTGATTGTATTTGGGCTGCATGGTCTGATATGTTTTTATCTGCTGTCAACGAGTGTATCCCAAGGCGGACAGCGAAGAGAACTTCGAATGCACCATGGATAAGCGGGGATCTAATTAAGTTGTGTAGAAGAAAGAAAGTGCTTTATAAAAGGGCAAAAAAAACCTGTGCTCTTTCTGATTGGAACAAATATCGTAAATTCAACAACTATGTGAAGAAGGAGTGCAACTCTGCACGTAGGCAATTTATAAACAATCTGGCAGATGAACTAAAGACCGGAAACAGTTCAAAGCCTTTTTGGAACTTTGTTCAATCAAAGAGAAAAGTCAAATGTGATTTAGCGTCCTTAAAGGTGAACGATTCGTATCTTAACGACGACCTGAGCATTGCCAATTGTATGAATTCTTATTTCTCATCGGTGTTTACTGTTGAGGATCACGAAAACTTTCCCGACTTTGAATATATTACAGATGAGAAATTATGTAACATCTTTTGTTCTGCCACGGAAGTT
>NC_142527.1:14665200-14670200 GCF_964205215.1 Stylophora pistillata | reverse complement strand
GCATAATCAGCTGGCCCCTGCTGACAATAGTCAATTTTACAGTTGTGTGCTTCGTTGCGAAGCCTTTGAACAGGAGTGAGGCTAGGGGTGACCTTGTTATGATACAAACCTTGCTACCTTTCAAATGTAAATCACTTTGTTATCATGCTAACTAGGTACAGGTCTCTATCACAACAAGGTCACCTTCAGCCTCACTCTGAATCAAAGGCTGGCAACTAAGTACACAACTGTAAAATGGCCTATTGAGTTACCATGGAAAGAGCAATGAGTTTAATACAGGAATGTCATGATGCAGTAATGAAAAGACAAAGTGTGATTACAAGGTGTCACCTTATTATGATTGTTATCTTTAACACTTTTTTTTCTGCTGAACCAACTTACATTATGAAGATGGCAGAACTCAATGGCCCTCAACACTTGCCATAGTACTTTCCTCACATTATTCTCTTCTAAACCATTAGGATATCTTTCAAGTTCATCAAGAACTGTATGATCCACAAACTCAAACACAAGGAAGAGTCGCTTCTTGCGACGAAAAACTTCCAATAAATTAACAAGGTTATCATGTCGTAGTTGCTGAAAAGGAAAAACAAGATATTTAAAAATTCAAAATGCACTGAAAGTCCCTATTCACCTCCAGAGGTTTACATATATTTCGATTCTTAGTGTTATCAGGATTAATCTCCAAAAAAAATTTTTGCGATTGATTAAATATTTCCTGAGGTATGCCACCTCAAAGTTACTCTTTTGGCCACACCCTTTTTACTTGGCCAGGAGAGAATTACTGGGCTGAGTCTCAGACCTACTACCTTTCCAACATTCAGTGAAGTCACAGAAAGACTTCTTGAACATGTGTCTATTGCTGTAAAATGATGTGAAAATGCTGACTCGTTGCGTGGTCGCTGGTTGCTCAAATACAACAAATTCGTCTAGTCAAGAAAAAGAAAAACAAAAAAAGCTTTGCGTAGTCAAGTGAATGTGGGCACATCGATCGAAAGACATTCTGGCTGTGATGTCATGAGCAACTTTTAGTTACCAGTATTAACTTTGCCCAGCCAAATCAAAAGGGCGTGGCCGAAGGACAAACTTTGAGGCGACATATCTCAGGGAATATTTAATCAATCAAAAAAATTATTTTGAGATTAATCCTGATAATGCAAAGAATGGAAATACATAGAAACCTCTGGGGGTGAATAGGGACTTTAACCTTGACTTAAATTCTTTAACATTGCCAACAATTTCAATTTAAAATCCAAACATAAAATGCATGCTTTGGAGATGCAAAAAGGAAAATGAGGATCCTCATTTCAAGGCTAAAAATAGAAAGATACAACTATGATCAATATACATCAATCTTAAAATGACACCGAGTAAAGCTAACAGATCCTTTTAACATTAATGGCATTGATCAAAAACTCAATGATGGTCTGTACCAATTGAGATTTAAAATTTCCTTTTGAGTTTGAAAACTGACATACAAAGGGATAGACCTGGCAACAGTGTTATCACACAGTTCATACCACTAAAGCATTACGCAAATTTAGTAAATAGAATAGGAAAGATGTTGAGTCTTGAGCTCAGTAAAGAAATAGAGAAAGATGTGTTTCGTCTTGTCATGAGCATCATGAACAAAGAAAAAAAACAGGGTTATCATGTCAATGATCCCTCAAGTGGAGTCTTGCTTTTTTCTTTGTCCCATGCCCATGACAAGACAAAAAACATCTTTCTCTAATACATAAATCATTCTGTTAACTTTATCTTAGGATTCTATTTCATAAAAAATTGTATGATAAAATGGTTCTAAAATCTGTATAAATTTACAATTAGTGTCAACATATGGCTGATAAAAGGATTGGTGGGTGATTTTTTGGATAAATTGCACTGCAGGAATGCTAAAGAAAATTGTAGCATTAATGTGAGGGTAACTTTCAGAAAAACACATTTTGAGGGGAAAATATGAATTATCAACAATTAGTATAATTTCAGAGCTGAGCAAAGAGTTTCCAGCAATCTGATAGGTCAAGCGGTTCCTTATATGACGCTATATAAACTGCTCCGCGCGGTTTATATGAAATGTTAAACTAAAATGTTAATAAATGTTACTAAAATGTTATGATTTTAGAGATTTCTCTGTTGTTCAGCTCTGAAATTATACTAAAACAATTATTCGCCTCAGGTTCGGTGAGTATTCTCAAATAATCCCCTTGACTTTGTCTCGGGGATTATTTGACGATATTCACCTCGCCTTCGGCGAATAATTGTTAAATATAAATTGGTAAATTTATGTACTTGTTATCTTGAAAGTTATCATATTTGCAATCCTTATAAGTGTGCTTCCATGAAACCCTGCATGACAAACCATAAGAAGCAAAATGCACATGGAGTATTTGTGTAATTTTTAGTTCACTGGTATTATTCTCGAAAACCGTTTTCTGCAGCATCTTTGAATGTTTAATGTCTAAATTTTTTAATAAGCTTTCCTAAAATTAAAAAAATATGTGCGTATTTCTTTAAATAAATTATTAACCATTGACCATTGTTTACCAGCAGGTAAACAAAGAATAAATATTTGTCACTGACCAATTAGGAATGAGATAATATTTTGAGTATATTAAAATAAGATAAGTTTTTTCAAATGTTATTGCAAATACTAAAGAAAAAGAGAAAATTAAATAAAATGCCAAAACAAAAAGTGCACATTGACTAAATAGAGCTAGGGTGTACAATTACCACCTTCTTTATGACTTGCCATGAATATATCTTGAGGTGTTTGTACTGCACAACAAATTAAACTGTCCTTAACACAGATCAAGTGTATTGAAGTGTATTAAAAAGTATAAGAACAGCAAACTAAACGTGGAATATAAGTATCAAGAATAAAGAGAACGATATCTGCTGAGTTAAATTGGCCACATTCTTAATAAGAAGAGAGGAAATGGAAATTAATCGGAAGTGTTTTACAAGAGATGTTACTTTATTTACTATTCCGTTTAGAAAGCCACGGGAGAAATGTGTTAATTTACAGATTAAAGAAATTTTAGTTCAAGACGCCAAATATCTATTGAACGGATCACGAAAGCAGCATCACCGCTAGTTTTCTAATACCATCCCCGTAATTTTGGCTAGAATTTTCTGTATAAATATTCAAGTTAGGTAAAAACTATACAGTTGTCTTGTATCATCATAATTTTTGAAATTTGCAACCAACATTGTCAGTTGAGGAAAATAACGACGATCCTTTTCATAAGTTTCTGCTGAATATCAGTTTAAAATAAAAGTGAATGAGATAAATTTTGGCGCTAAATACGGCGAACAATTGAAAGTACGAATCATTGCAACCAACAGTAAATTACAAACCCAAATATACATGCAAACATTCAAACAAATGTCACACGGTGTCTCATTACACCGTAAACGTGCAAACAAAGCAAACAAAAGGCCACAACTTACCTTCAGCATTCTTACTTCTCTCAAAGCTATTTTCTTCACCATTTTATCATCCTCAGATTCAATAAATTTCTTGATAGCCACAAGTTGGTTGGATTCTTTGTGTCTGCATTTCATCACCATGCCGTACGATCCTTCCCCCACCAAGCCAAGATTCTCGTACTTTTCCATCGAGTAAAATCAAGTTATTTCCATTCAAGATCGACTGGATTTTCAGTTAAATATCTTAGCAAAAGTGAGCAAGTGTAGAGAAGAAAATGAGCATTCTAAATATGTCTTCGGAGGACAAGGCGAGTGATAATGAAACAGGCTTACTACCGCTGGGAGCCTAGAGTTCGATAAATGAAACAAAATTGTAAGAAGCCTTCTCTCGATAACTTGTCTAAATCAGGCTTTTACAGGCCGACCTATAATCCTTGGTACTTTAAACGTTTATTTTTCCACACTCCAACTGATCCATATTCCCCTTGAAATTCAAAACTATAACGTAGCCCCACAGCTGCAACGTAAAGCATCAAACAATGCAAAACAATGCGAGGGATGTGCAGTCGATTTCTCCTGCAACGACCTCCTTTGGTAGTAATAAGTAAACGCCAAGCTCAGTAACCTTCACTTTCTAAGGCAATCCACATCCAAATAGCAATACCGAAGCTTTTTATTTTTCACAGGTGCTACTTTCCTTGGAACTTGTTTTCCTCCTGATCAAACCAAAGGTTTACAAATGTACCATAAAAAAAATTAATCGAAGTAGTAATGGAAGATCCACTCTCTGAACAGCCCTTCAAGTGATCACTTGTTGGAAAATTCCTTATCCACTTTGCGACGCTACCAAGCTTGAAGCAAAAGTTATGAGCAATATCAAAAACAGTGAGGAATATGAGCAGTCTTCTTTACAGACCCCAACCTTTCCGCCATGACGAAGTCTTGCAAATTTTCTTGACATGACCCCATGCATAAAACGGCTCTTTTGCCGTGTTGCTATAGTAACAACATTGTTTATCCCATACTCGTTGCCAGACTCCTTTTCTGTGGGCTCCGACTAAAGTCTACCAGGCTGCATAAGTAATTTTTGGGGTTTTACTTTCCGCGGATTTCACGGATGGTCCTCACATTGCCGAAGTGAATTCAACAAAAAAGAACCCTACGATTAAGATGTCCCTCCGACCCCCCCAGAAAGAACTTTATTCAACAAAATGGAAACGATCCAGTGAATTAAAAATGAGATTATATTCTCCGTATTCGTAACTCGAAAAGTTCACGAATCACCCGCCACGTATCTACTCGCAGTTTAGCTGGAAGGTTAGCTTGAAGGTTAGAGAATTTGAGTGATAAACCAGGTTTATTTCCTGGTTAATGTCCTGCTACTAGAACAGAAAATGGAAAAAATATAGTTTTAAAAGCACAAATTGCAGTGAATTACGATTTTTTTCGTCCAAAAGTCTTTTCGTCGAAGTCTTTTCGTCCCTCAGTGAAGTTTTTTCATCTTTTTTAAGTCTGTTCGTCTAATTGTTAAGTCTTTTCTCGAAGCAAATAAATAACCTTTAGAAGGTTAG
>NC_142527.1:14412700-14437700 GCF_964205215.1 Stylophora pistillata | reverse complement strand
CTGCAGAATCTCTCAAGCTCTTCTTTGTATGCTGCTTTCTTCTTCTCAGGTACTGCCAGTGGTGGATGTTGCGCAGGTTGTGCGTCTGGCTTGAGTTGAATGTGATACTTGCCCCCTGGTAGATTTCCTATACCCTTGAATATATCTCTGTACTCGGATAATACGTACTCCTTTGTTAAGGGAAAACAATGTCTCTTTCCATTTAAGATGACTGCGTCATCCAACACCTCACATGTAGGCTTGTTAACCTTACTGGAATCTGGTCGCAGAGCGTTGACACTTGTATAGATTTGTGGCTTACTGGTTAAGGAGTGCGGGGTTACCTCTGGGAAGGCAATGTGGCGACTTGCTGGGCTGTTTCTCTGCCTAGAATGAGATACCCTCGAGTGTCCGTCACTTGACAAGTCGCCATCTGTGGTCGTTGTCTATCACCAGTATGAATCGCTATGGTGCAAGCCCCTAGGTTTGCCACAGGGGATTCTTCGTACACGAATATTTGTATAGAGGTAGGGGTAAGACTCTTGTCTCCAAATAAGGATTTGTGTAGATACAATGGCATTACGTTGCATCCTGCGCCTGTGTCGATCTCGCATTCAACCTCATATATGGGTCCTCCCCTTGCAGTACTTACCCAAAGAGGCTAGATCTGCTTGTTTGAGGTATCATTAATACTCTTCACATGAAAATTCTGGATATGGTGAAACCTTGTGTGTTAGTTGTCCTGTAGTACGTGTGGACCGAACATCATTTGGTAGTCCTGTGGAGGATCACGAGTTGAAATCTGATTGGCATTGACTCCTGTCTGCGGTGCTTGTAAACCATGTACTTGAACCTGCCTAGGTTCACCAGTTGTACTTTGTTTACCAGTTTTGCTCTTGCAGCACTTTTTGTAGTGTCCTTTCTTTCCACATTTGTGACAAGTAACATCCTTGGCTGGACACTGCGATCTGGGGTGAGCAGGCTTTGCTCCACAACAGAAACAACTTTGCCTTTTTTTCTCACCATGCTCTTTATCTTTAGACGTCTTGTCTAGATTTGACCACTCCGTTGATTTCCCGCCTTTTTGATGCTTTGCTTGCCCTTTGTGAATCTGTGTCGATCCTTGTTGTATTGCAGTTGTTGCTGCGGTTGCTGTACTGAGAGTCTGCATAATTGATCTTTGACAATCGCTGTTGTATAGGAGAGTCGCAATTTCGATCACTCGTTCGGCGGTAAGGGAGTCCTGGTCTTCTTCCAAACACTTTTGATAAACTTTTGGATTCTTTAGACCAAGGAGAATAACGTTCCTGAGAGCCACGTCCTTTGCGTCTTCTGGCCATCCGCATGCATCAGTGACTTGCCTGCACTTTTCGATGTACTCTGGTAATTCCATATCACCTTGAGTGAGCACTTGGTACTGTGTAGCCGCGACTAGTTTGCTCCCTCTGGGTTTGCATTGCTCCTCCACCTTTCTGAGATGTATCTCCTATTTCTTGCGATCATCGGCTGGAATTGTTGCCTTGTCCAAAATATTTAGTCCGCGTTCACCCGACCACTGATAAATGCGTAGACAAACAAACTCTGGGTCTGCCTTGGTCATTACAAGACCTCTGCAGAAAATCGATACCTTCTTTTTCCATTCTAGGAAACGTTCATGAAGTTTTCCGTCGTTTGTCTAATCCAAGATTGGTCCTTTCGCGAGAACTTCCATGGTGAACTTGAGGCTTGTGAACACAAAATATTCGCTCGAACTCTGCGATCGTCGATTATCGATGAACTTGTTCGTCTTCCAGAACGTAGACTAGACTTTTACTCCTGACACCATGTTTCCTCATGTGGTTTTCGTCTCCGGCATGAAGAAATATATCCTCACAAGACAACCTTTCTTAGAGATGAGAATTAAATTTTATTTCGCGTCCTACCCGCTTTTTCTTAATACAAAACATTCACACTCGCTATGAATAATAATTTTTAGCGCAATCTATAGCTAATTACATATGAATAAAAGAGTGTGCGTACTGGGAATAACGATCTAAACAAGTATGGACTAATTGCAATATGCAATGGCATATTGCAACAGCACTGGTTCATAAGGATCAAAAAGTTTGAATGCCGATGAATTGGCCACTGACCTATCCTTGTATCCTCTGGGAATTTTGACTCGAGCTTAGGCTTTAAAACTTCGAAAACTAGTATTTAATTAATTCTGACAGGTTGTGTATGTACATTATTAGTTTTTTCATTTTTTCTTCACGTCTGTGTAAATTAAACGCATATTTAGAGAGGTATATTACACCTCCGACCTATTTTTGAGATTTTTAATCCGTGCAGAAAGAGAATTTCTGTTAGCCAAGTTTCACTGATGAAGTACATTGCGATGTAGATTCAGAGGCTGTAAGGAAAATAAAGGTTTGAAAAAGAAGCATATATAGATGTGAAATAAAAACTTAAGTTTATTTGGTCCGTGTGAGGCTTGAACTCACGACCTTGGCGTTATCAGCACCACACTCTGCCGACTGAGCTAACGGACCTGACATGTTTTTATTCAAAATTCTTTATTAGCATTACTCTTATTCCTGTCAGATCTATTCCTTAAAATGATTTAAAAAAGAGAGAAAAATGAAACGTGGCAGTGCATATGAAAGGGAAGGTAGTACCGTAATCCAGGGAGGTAAAGAGCCAAGAAAGCTACTGGTCAGCTATTCTTATAGCGTCTGAGGTCCATCGTTTCATCATTAACGCATCTTTCCTTTTCGGCCATTTCCCTAAAAATTGATCACAAACATTTATTTAGGTTAAAAAATTATTTTACTAAGAACCCAAATGTTCCTGGCAAGGCTCGAGTATGTGAACATCCGAATGTGAGTCGGATGCGTTAACCACTACATGACTACCGAGACCAAAATGAGGGACAAGATAGCTTGAGGACGAAAGAAAACTCCAAGAAATTTTCTTTTGTGTATGATGACACTGAGAGTCAGATACAGCACCCAAACTATTCGGAATGTCTTGATCTTCCTTTTCCAAGTCCAAAGACGAGGAAATATTGCAATATATGTAAAGTATTACGAAACTTTCTTTTCATTATTGAATAATACTAGTAGTGACCAACTGAAATATTGCATTGTAAATTTTACAAAAAACATTCCAAAAGATTGAGAATCCGGGTATCGATCCCGGTACCTCCCCCATGCTAAGCGGGCGCTCTACCACTTGAGCTAATCCCTTGCTCACTTTCATTTTGTTGTATTAGTCTAGTAGAAGATATTCTGTGTGCCCTTTACCAATCACTGATATTTTTTTAGCTTTGTGATCAATAACGTTATAGTTTTGTACCCTGAGCAACATTTGATCTTGTAATCCAGTCTTTCGGGTGGGAGCAGTCCAGTATGCGGATGGGAGTAGTCCTGAGAATGGCTGTGGTTGGTTAGTAGTAACTGGCGTTTCGTCAACTTAGCGGAGGTCATCGTCAGAGTAGAGTGGAGAGTTGTTGTCAGTTGTGTGTTAAGTCCGGTTTATGTTGACACACAAATTTACAGAGAATTTGAGAATTTAATAAAAATTACTTTGACCGTGTCTAAGAAAAACTACAACGAAGACTTCAAGGCCGCGCAAGAGCCATTGTTTGTGGTATTGTTTTGTTTTATCACAGACATCTACGTGAGTTTTGAAAGCTGGCTATTCAAAATACTTGAGCTTACCAAAGGTCGTTTGCGTCTAAACTTCTGCCAAAGACGATTGCATGCCGAAACCTTGTTAAAAATTGTAACATTAACCTACATGAAACGTCATTCCAAGTCTAGTCTAAATTTACGAACGGAGAATTTTCCCAGCTCAGGATCTTATCATCTAAAGACGTCAGCCACTCGATTTCTTAGAAAACACTTCTAGCGTCTAGCCCTCGGAAACCTACCGTCTACTAAAGGTGTATCCATAGCATATTCCGTCTATGGAAGAAAACATCTCCCTCGTTGGTTTGCATGATGGTCGTTATCACGGTAGCCAGCCGTTTTAAGTGTTTATTTAGATATTCAGATGTCTGCAAATTGTCGGTTCTATAGGCGAAAATCAGTGAAAATGACGATAAACTGAATATTTTGGAAATGTGGGGACTAGTTGACCATTCTCAAGACTCTCCCAGATGTAAAGCCTTTGTTAGCAAGCGCGTAAAATAGAGATTTTGAGGGATTCCCTTTCTTCACACCCTTATCCATTCTCAGTAATATTAATGCAACTGCTATTCGAATCATTTGAAATTTAGGCTGCGTTCCTATTAGTCAATCTGAATCCGGATTTTGTGATTAAAAATTCCATAGTAGTTAACTCCATAAATATACTTGACTGAAATATCAAAAAATATCAAACAAATGATAATGAGACGATCGTGTAAGCTCATTATCGAGTGAAACATAAGTGAAACTGGAGAAAAACTCAGCTTTCACTCTCCGCTGATGTTGAATTAACTAATTTCTATCTCAGCTTTCACTTTCCGCTGATGTTGAATTAACTAATTTCTATCGTGGGTTATTAGTGGGAGAAGGGTTAATTAATTATTTAAAAAAAGTTTTTAACTATTTTTGTTGTAAATACGAAACGTTTCAATTTGAAAAAATGTATGATAAACAGCAGTGTGTTGAAATAAAATGTCAAAGGCAATTTCTGGTTCTCAGAAGCTAAGAGACCGCACCATGATCCAATCTATTAAAACTGTTCGTTGAGCCGGTATTATCACAGAACCAGCAGATTAATTTGATAACAAATGGTGAGGAACCAATCACTTAACAGAAATGACCGTTTATAAAATAATAATCAAAATATAATAAAATAATAATCTAAATATAATATCTTAAAGTCTAGCCACACAGGATACGGCGGCCTCTGTAGCGTAATGGAAAACGCGTCGGTCTCCTAATTCACCGGCCACCACCTTTGAAAGGAGCATAGCCGAAGATTGCAGTTTCGAGTACCGTCGGAGGTGTTGTACATTTCCCTTTTATTTCCTTAATTTCTAGGTTGAACTGCCATATATGATAAAATAGAAAAAAGTAAGTTTCTCAAAGCAGAAAGAAAACTATATCAAAGTTAAGAAGACTTTGAGTAAGATTGTAACCACAACCTCATCTGGCTTTATAAACGTACTTAAAAGTAGGGTTACTCTTTTCTAGCTCACGTCAAACCTTCATATTGGAGTTGGCGTTTTTAACTTTTTTCTTTGACGTAGGTCTTATTACGAACTGGTTTGTAATCATCTCTTCTTTATCTTTATAAGCTGTCTGTAGCATTTTAATCAGGAAACTGGCCACTGACAATCATTGATCAATGATAACTGAATCCTTTGCGCAAGTCGGCTAACGGGTAAGAAGAAATCAGAATCAGCTGTGTCATTCTTCGAAGAGGAGTTTCAGTGCATGACACTGAACCTTGTTCAGCACGTCTTGGCTCGCAGGAAGCCCTCCAATAAGCTATAATTAAGACTTTTTTTTAAGCCCTTGACGACACTGATGAAGAATAAATATAAAAGGATTGCAGGGATGATTTTTTAGGGACCTTCAGTGTACGGCGCGGACCACACACTGATTACATTCCTTGTAACACTCAACATTACGCTGCTGATAATGCACTTATTATGCGGAAAGGTGTTCACTAGACACCGAGCTGTCCGAGTTCGATCCAGGCAGACTAACTTCCATCCCAGCACCTCGTTAAAAAGAATCATTTTGTAGTACTTCTCTATTTTTACTTGAGATAACTTTTTGAGAGCTCCATGCAAATTAATTTTTTAAGTTGATTAATTAAGAAAGAAGAGCATCTCTGACAGGACCCGAGCCTATAGTCTTCGGCTTTGCTTCAGCTGGGCACGTAGATTCATGTATCGTGATTTAGGAGGTTGCTATAGGTCGCTTTACTCTTATCTATCGGCGTTCAATACAGAGACATTCAGTACCAACGGGTTTATTGCACAAGCTTTTCACGTTTCAAAAACAGAAAGTGCCCGAGTGGTCACTCGTATCTTAATAATTTTTTCATCCGCTGTCGTTTCATTCTTTTCTGAACTGATTATAGCTGTTGATCTCTGTAATCCTTTGTTGCTCTCTCATTTTCTTTTAACGCTACATTTACTTACCGTAGGGGAAAAAACTTAGTTCTGTAATATTAACATTGAAACGTAATCAGTCGATTTTCCGTGGATAAGATTTTGCTTCCCTTGTGCATGAAAATTCAACTTTTCCCTTCTAAAACTCAGAGAAGTGAGTTTTACGAAGCCTGGTAATCTAATTTTGTCCCATTCTTTTCTAATTTTGAGCGCGGTCGCCTTCAAACTGATCGTTTCTATTAAAGATGTCAATCTTTTGTTTGCTTTTTTTCCTTAGATTGACGCCGATCTCAGCGGTTTTAAGGAGAGCTACGATGCGGGCTCAGTAATGCGCAAAAAAAATTAAATTGATTCAATTTAAATTCTTTGTAGGACTCTTCCAATGGAGAATCCAGGTATCGATCCCGGTACCTCTCGCATGCTAAGCGGGCGCTCTACCGTCTGAGTTAATTCCTCTGTCTCTTTATAAATTGTTGATATTTCTCGAAGTTTCTGGACAAAAAAACTTTATTGTTTTGTATCAGGGAGCAACATTTGATCCTGTAGTGGATTTAGTCTCTCGGATGAGAATAGTCTAGATGAAAGTAATAATGTCAGCCTTGGCAGAAAAGTGTGAAGAATTACTGAAAATCGGGTGCTAAATGTACGTTTCTTGAATAGTGATTTTCAGTTTTGGCTTTAACAAACAAAATGCCAACACACAGTTTACTCACTGCGGACGATGACGTACCGCCGAAAAGCGACCCATACTGTCAGATTACTCGTCGAGGCATCCTACAATTCTTTTTATACAGATATAGTTACTGTTAAAATCATCTGTATTGGACGGTGATTTTATCATCACTCTAGACTCTTGAGTAGCGCTGCACTGCAGGAGGATAGACAGGACACATACATGTTTTTGGTCATACATCATATCACTGCTTCAATCTTATTCTCAAAGGCCTGTCGGTATCGATGCTCATTTAAAAAAGATCTGTTTGAACTTCGAGCCTTGTTTCCACTTGTGCTTCTTTAGGAGAGTTTTTTATTTTCGTGTAAGGCGTCGTGTACATTTTACACGTTATCAAATAATACATTCCTTTTCATTTTGTTTAACAGGGAAAGTTTCTGTGGTGTAGTGGTTATCACGTCCGCCTAACACGCGGCAGGTCGCAGGTTCGAGCCCTGCCAGAAACAATACCGAATTTTTTATCGCTATTATTTTTTCGTCGTTGTGATCGGAGGGGGAGAAGACATTTCTTATATAATATTGCAGCAGTCAAAGTTCTTACAAACTCGGATTCCTTCTTGTCAATTATTTCTCCTTCCTGTGATAATTATCGACTATTCATGGAAGTGAAGGTGGTTTGTGGTGGATATGTACTGAGCCGCTAATTGGAAGCGGCGGTAAATATCCATCGCGAGCCTTTTCTGATCTCTTTTATCATTTCACCCAGATGCCTCGCTTAAATTCTCTCAGAAAAGCTATTTCATTTGGAGAACAAACACTTTTTGCAATGTTTCTTGCAGCTGCAGTGCACTGTTTTGGAGCAAGTTAGAAGTGACATTCACGTACTTCGCTTTGTTCTCTCAACATTTATGTTTCCTGCTGATTACTACATCGTTCAATTAATGGATAGGGGAGAAATTGCCGTTGTTTGAAATTCGTAAAAGTTACAATTATCTGTTGTCATTCGCTGTTCTCTTGGGTTCTTATCATTGACGATTGACTCTTGTTTCGCTCACCAGGTCGCAGTTTTTTCCTCAGAGTATGGGAGGACAATGTGAGACTAGCTGATATTCTCTTAATAGAGGATGTCTGCTAGCTGTGGTGCAGCCGTAGTTGACACAGGTTTCAAAGTAACCAAACATGTTAATGTCAATTATTGAACGTTGATATGGGCCATCGGAAAAATCGTATGACAGCAATTGATGACTGTTGATCGGAGTTTGATGAGTTTTTTTTCAAGCCCTTGGCGACACTGATGGAGAATGAATAAGGTTAAGATATTAAAAACAAGTGCATTATCATCAGCGCACTGTTGAAGCCGCTGCTATTTTTCATAGACCACAATATGAATGATCCAAGGAATGTATTCATTGTACGGCTCACGCCGCCCCCAAAAAAATCATCGCAGAATTCCTTTTTTATTGAAACTTATTCTCCATCATTGTCGTCAAAGGCTTCAAACAATCTTAACAATAGCTCATAGTAGGCCTTGCTGCAAGTTTTAGTGTCATGCAAAAAGCCTCGCCGTAAAATAAAACAGCTGATACTTTCCTCTTACCTGTTAGCCGACTAGCACAAAATCACTGATCAAGGATTTTCCGTTGCCAGTTTCCTTATTGAAATGCCACAACCAGCTGATAAAGATAAACAAGAGGTGATTACAGACCAGTTCGTGATAAGACCAACGTTAAAGAAAAAAAATAACACTAACTCGAATATGATGGTCTGACGGGAGCCAGAAAACAGAAACCGTCCATTGCATTGTGAATCACATGTGAACGTACTTTTAAGTGCGTTTATAAAGCCATATGAGGTTGTGGTTACTCAAGTCTTGTTAACTTTGATATACTTCTCTTCCTGCTTTGAGAAACTGCCTTTTTTAAATTTTATCATCTATGGCAGCTCAACCTAGAAATTAAGGAAGTAAAAGGGAAATGTACAACACCTCCGACGGGACTCGAACCCGCAATCTTCGGCTTTGCTCCTTTCACAGGCGTTGACCGGTGAAATAGGAGGCCGACGCGTTATCCATTACGCTACAGAGGCCGCTGTATGCTGATAGGTAAGACTTTAGAATTTTATATTTACGTCAGCGGTGGATTATTATTTTCTAAACAGTCATTTCTGTGTAGTGATTGGTTCGTTATCATTTTTTATTAGATTTATCTGCTGGTGCTGTCACAGTACCCGCTCAAAAAACTGTTTTAAAACATTGGATCATGGCACGGTCTCTTCTAAGGACCAGAAATTGCCTTTGTCATTTTATTTCAACACACCGCTGCTTATCATTTATTTGTACAATTAAAACGTTTCGTATTTACAACAAAACTAGTTAAAAATTGTTTTAAATAACTAATTAACCCTTCTCCTTCTAATAAACCATAATACAAATTACTTCATTGAACATCAGCGGAGAGTGAAAGCTGAGTTTTTCTTCAATATCATTTATGTTGCACTCGATAATAAGCTTACACGATCGTCCCATTTTCATTTGTTTGATATTTTAGTCAATTATACTTATGTAATTGACTACTATGGAATTTTTTATCTCAAAATCCGGATTTAGATTGATTAAAAGAAACGCAGCCTAAATTTCAAATGATTCGAATAGTAGTTACATTAGCATCACTGAGAACGGATGAGGACATCAGGAAAGGAAATGCTTCAAAATCTCTATTTTACCCGCTTGCTAACAAACGTTTTAGATCTGGAGGAGTCCTTAGAATGGTTAACTAGTCTCCACATTTTCAAAATGTTCAGTTTATCGTAATTTTCACTTATTTTGGCCCATAGAACCGACAGTTTACAATCACTTCAATATCTACAACTGTTGGGGATAGCAAAAAAATTCGACGCGTTATCCGTAATAATCCTTTAATTTTCGACCATCACAACTGATAGTATGAACATATGATGAAAAACGGTTACAAGACGGTGAAAACTGAGAAAGGAAACAAACAAGAAGACGAATATACAAAATGAATACCTAAAACAAGTGTCAATCGAAACCCTACTTACATTTTGTGCAAACCAAAAGATTAAAAGAAGAGTTTACAGCCCGCAAGAGCTCGTCGATAGGAACACGTGTGAGAAGCTACAGTCCTAAAAGCATGTGACCAAACTCTACCTCATGAAAATGTACCGAAACGTAACGCAACAAATAAAACAAGAACAAAGGAAAAACGTCACGGACTAAAATAAGTTTATAATTTGGATATATCAACAAAGTTGAAATGGTAAATTGGCCACCGTAATGATTACAAAAGCTGACGTTTCGAGCGTTAGCCCTTCGTCGGAGCGAATAGAGGAATTGTGGGTTGTGTGTGCTTTTAAAGGCAGAAAATGGAGCTACGTTATTGGTGGGTAGATGGCAACGAGAAAAACATGAATAAATTAGTGGAATGAAAAGCGTTCATTGATCCCTGTGGGATTGAGACTGCCGGTTTGAAAGATGAGCTTTTGTTCAAGATTTTTACGGCTTTCCGTGCCACCTAAGTGCAAGGAAAGACCGCAGATTGCCATATGTTGCTTAGAATGATTAGGTAAATTAAAATGTCTAGCGACTGGTTTAGATGTGTCCTTGTCATTCTTTTCCGCGTCTCGAAGGTGTTCTCGGAATCGGTCACCTAGTCTTCTGCCCGTTTCGCCGATGTATATCTTTTTGCAATAAGTGCAAGTTATGCAATAGATTACATTAGCGGAGGTGCAAACAACAACAACACTTAAAATGGCTGGCAACCACCATAACTTGCCTTTGTGCATTTGTGCTATTCTCACCGTTCGAAAAGATCACAACTGAGAACACATTTAGATCATATTCAATGTCCGAAAAAACGTTATAGCTTTTATCATAAACTCCTCATTGGGAGTTTCCCCCAGCATCTTTATCCAGCCTCTGAGACTTGAAAGTTATTTTTTGGTGTCGCCTGACAACTCCGTCAGTCGACAAAGTGAAGTGCGGATAAAGCCAAGGTTGTGATTCGACCATCATGCAGATTGACAAGGGAGATGTTTTTCTTCCATTGCTGGTGGACGAACAAAAGAAGCTAATGAGATATCTATTGTCTCCGTCCACTGACATTGCGGCGATGACGTAACGTGCAAACCACCTATATGCTATGGATACACTTTTAGTAGGCGGTAGGTTTCCAAGGTTAAACGCTTGAAGTGTTTTCTATGAAATCGAGCGGCTGAACTCTTTGGATAATCAGTTCCTGACCTGGGAAAAATTGCCGCTCGTATTTTTGTGATAGATTTGGAATGTAAGTAAGTAAGTAACAAAAGATAACGATTTACACTTATAAGATAGTAAAGAAAAAAGAAAACAAAAGGAAAAATCTGGGTGAAATCTGGATATGCACAACTAAAAACTAAGCTAAGAGTTCTTAGATAATAAATATTTTCGAACAGAAGATTTAAAAGAGCCAATGGAGTCTTCCTTGCGAATGTCTCAAGGATGCTGTTCCATAGTTTTGCTCCACCGGCCTGAAAAGTTCGTCTCCCTTCCGTTTTTCTATTATAGGAGGGGCACACTAAACAATGTTTTCCATAGCGACTGGTTTTGGTGTGTCGGTCTAAGTTTCCCGTTAAAAGTTCTGTTATATAACTCGGACAATTATTTTTATCTTTGATGACCCTAAATATTAAACTAGTCCTTTTAAGGTTTAATTCTTCCTTAAGTGACAGCCAATCGAGTCTTCTAGAAAGCCTCTGGCTTCTTTCACCGATGTCAGCATCCAAGATTACTCGAGCTGCTCGCTTTTGCAGTTTGGATACGCGGTTAACGTTTTCTACTGACGCAGTGCACCATGCACATGAGCCATACAACATTATTGGTTTGATCAAGGCATTGAAGTAAAGCTTACGCTCAGCTAGAGGCAGGTTACGCTTAATCTTTTCCAGCACCGCAATATGTTACGACACTTTTTTACAAATGTCATTTATATGTTCAGTAAAGCACAAGTAATTGCCTAATTTTACTCAAATTAGTTTCTGTGAACTTATTTGCTCAATCGCCCAATCTTGCGTTTACGACCGTAAAAAAACACAGGTTTAAAACACAAGTAATTGTCTAATTCTGCTCAAATTAGTTTCTGTGAACTTATTTGCTCAATCTCAATCTTGCGTTTGCGTCCGTTGATGACCGCCTTCGAATGTTCTTACAGCATAAATTGTTCCTTTTAAATTATAAGTCACCTGACCTAATTTTCCCGCCGCGCGTAGTCGAGGCGAATTCGTCAGAATGAGGTCTAACAGCGTTTCAGTTGACTTGGTCATGCGCGTCGCATGTTTGATCAAATTTGTAAACCCATACATTTCCATAATGTCTGCAAGATCCCTTCCAGCCCTAGGCGGCTTGTCTGGTTCAAGTAGATCGCAGTTAAAATCCCCCAGTAAATAAATACTATCAGAATTCACATTCGCAGCCTCCAGAACGTCAGACAGGTCTTTTGTCCACATTAATTTCGAAATCGTCGTAGATCTATAGAGGCCAATAAAAGTTGTCCATGACTTCGCCAATTTAACTTTAACCGCTAAACACTCGATGACAGATGTCTGTTCGAGACTTCTTAACCTAACGTATGGAATATCACTTCGAAAGTACATTAAGACTCCGCCGCCATGTATATTTCTGTCCCTTCGCAGCATTTGAAAACCCTTTACTTCAAATTGCGAGTTTGGAAAGCTATGATCAAGCGTAGTCTCCGTTATAACAAGCAGATCAAAATAACTTGCCTCCAACCATTTCTGTATCTCTGCATTTTTAAAACCGGCAATGCTGTTTGCTTTTATGTGTCCCATTTTGAAATGTTTCGCACACTCCAGTGCGACCTCGTGATAGCCCGGCAAGATAGAAGTGTCATGTTCCGTGGATGAACTGCAGTCGAGACTAGAATCCAAATTGCTAATGTTTTCGAACGGGAGTTCATGTAAGGTTGCTATACAAGTGGGGCAGGTTCAGGAAAAGTCCTTAGTTGCTTGAAACTTTTTGTACTCCTTTGGATTAACTCCTCCGCACTTGATGTGAACCCAGAGCGAACAGCCATTGCAGCTTATGGCTCGATGTGACTTGGCGACTCTTTTGGCACACACCGAACAGGTTTCTTTTGTAGTTGGTCCTGGGTTGGAAATGATGTCACCACATAAACACAGATAATCATAATTAAAAGTAGCAACAGCATTAGCGTAATAGCTGATGGTAGACTTCGCGAACCGTGCTCGACGTAAACGGAACGTCCTCCTTCCAACATGGCGGATGCAGTGATTAAGCGGTACTAATGATATTTGCGTTTTTTCATCAGGAAATATCGCCTTCAATCCTCCAAAGCTCATACGTGGATAACACCAGTCATCGTGCAATATTCTAGTATGCAATAACTGTGTGGTATACTTGAAAACCGCCGCAAAAAAAGAGCAAAGTTACGTAGCTAATAAAAACGTCTTTCCTGCATGACTCTTGACCGCTGACTGAATATGATGATGTTAAGTGAAGTTCCTGCAAGCGTCGCGCTATCGTTTCTTTCAGTAGTTGCATTGGGTCGTTAGGTGTTATGAGGCTTATCCTCGGTGTAAAAACCTCACAACTGACGTCGCGATAAAGGTTAAAGAAGTGAAACGGTTTGCATCAGTCAGTGGTAAATCGATGGATCATTAGATCGATGGATCAGTAGATCGATAGATAGATCGATGGATCAGTATTAGATCAATGAATCAGTAGATTGATGAAACAGTAGATCGATGGATTGGTGGATCGATGGATCGGTAGATCGATGGAACAGTAGATCGATAAATCGGTAGATCAATGGATCAGTAGATCGATGGATCGATAGATCAGTGGACGGGTAGAAATCTCTGTTAGCCCTGATAAAGAGTTCCGGTAGAAAACATGGCGGTCACGGCCAAACTCCTGACCCTATGGTTTTCACTGTTTTTCTTGATTTATCTTACGCCTCGGAGTTCTTTAGTTAAGGTAAATAAGGAAACAAAAGAATTTGTTCAGGTTGTCATTGAAAATAGCAGCGGACAAGTCATCTGCTTCTCAAGTGGGCCTGTTCGTGCAATTCCTCGTCGAACGCGTGTCAAGAATGCAGTTGGTGATTCCCCCAGTGCTTTTCTGGTACCAGATGTCTTGTTGTGGGATCCGCTGTTACATTTCCAGAGCTAGTCCTTCTCTGTCCGTGATACGATGAGAAAAATACTCAAGAGACCCTCAACCCCATTCGTTAGAAAGATAGCAGTAAGGACTACGACCAGCCACGTCTTATGTATGGCTTAAGAAACCATGTGCTGCTCGTTGAACGAGTCTACCTGTGTCGAAATAGGCACCAAATTCTTGATCAGGATGAAGGCATTCTATGTCAATTGAGAGCAGATTTTCAGCCGCCATTTCTGTTATTTCACAAGATTGGAGTCACAATATTGGAGTCACAAGAGATTTTTTTCATCACTTAGAAGAACGAAAGCCTAAACGCATTTCAAAGTTTTTCACCGAAAGGCAGCAAGGTTGGAGAAAAAGTTTCAACATGCCGTCATATTATGAACATCTCCACCACAAAAGAAATTGTCACGATCAGATGAGAGCTTCTTCAATAATTGCTTATCATACATTTAACGTGTCTGCAAATATTGGCTTTTGGTGTGAGAGAAAGTGGATATCGGTGTGAGGGAAAGTGGATACAGCTGTATGACAGTTTATTCATAGTTATGAACGAAATTGGTATAGTTTTAGCCCGGAAACTTTGCAAGGGAACAGCTTTTGATAAAGTTGAAGATCTGTTGACCAGTTTAAAAGATAGACTTGCCTCTAAAGGTTGTGTTGTTAACCATTTCTATATTGACAACTTTTGCCAGTGGAGGCATAAACTGAATTCTGTTTTTGATGAGGTGTCTTTAAAGCTTGATCCTTTTCATGTAATACAGAGGGTAGTGACTAAAATAGCAAAGAAGGGTGGCAGTGGACCCCTTCAGAAACTGCGCACAATCCATCTACCAATTCATCGATCTATTGTTCCATCATTCTACTGATCCATTGATCTAATAACGGTCCTTCGATCTATCTATCGATCTAATGATCCATCGATTTATAACTGACTGATGCAAACCGTTTCACTTCTTTAACCTTTAGCGTGACGTCAGTTGTGAGGTTTTTACACCTATGTTATGGCGAATGAAATCATCGTTGTAGTTTTTCTTCGACACGATCAAAGTAATTTTTTTTGTCGAACAGGTTGACCGTCGTGCTGCAAACTAGTTGCAAGTTTCTCGCGGGTTGTAGGATGACTCGCAGAGTAATTTGTCAGTATGGGTCACTTTCCGGCTGCAAATTGTGTTTCATTGGAAACTCTCATCACAGCAAAAGAGGCAGTCTGAAATTCTCTGTAAACATTTGTGTCAACATGCATCTGACTTATAACAATCAACTGACAACGAATGCTGACGATGACTTCTGCTAAGGTTGACGAAACGTCTGTTACTACTAACCAACCACAGCCATTCTCAGTACTACTCTCATCCAGATACTGGACTGCTCCCACCCGAAAGACAGGACTACAAGATCAAATGTTGCTCAGGGTACAAAACTATAACGTTATTGATCACAAAGCTCAAAAAATATCAATGACTGGTAAAGAGCACACACAATAGATCGTTTTTACTCACGTGACCAAAACCCTGACAACTGTTGCTACACCGCCATATTTGTGTACAGAAATCGCATGCAAATCTACCGCGTCCTTTGAAAGAAGATGGTTTTGTGCTTGATTGTCGGCTGTGGAAATAGAAGTGGAAGGGATAAAGTATTATATTTTGCCAAAGTACCTTCGATAATTGAAAATCAAGGAAAAGAAGCCTGAGAATTGTCAGAAGAAAGAAGATCGCGCTGGATTTCTGCTATTAGCAGAGACGATCTCACCGATACCAGTTTGGAAAACGATCACGTGTGTGAGAAACACTTTGTTTCTGGAAAGGCCGCAAAATCATGGGATAAATTTAACATTGATTGGATCCCAACTCTAAATTTAGGACATAATAAGGAGACGGGTCATACGGATCGAGAACAAGCAGCAAAAAGAAGTAAGAGGGCGAGGGAACGCGAATTGGTGAAGAAGCCGGCGTTTGCCAAAAGGGTGAAAGTACTAGAGTCTGAGAGGGAGGAGAAGTTTTTCAAATTTAGCAAACCGGGACAGCAAAGTTTAGATTTAAACTTCGAAGGTAGCGAAGCAGAAAGTCTATAGAAGCCCACAGAGAAAGGCACATAAACTGACTCAAGAATGTTTGTTGACGTCGGCCCGCAATCGGAAGAGTTTGACCACCATTTATCTTCGTCCACGCTTCTACTTAAAATAAAACGCTTGCAATATGCGAACATGATTCAGCTAGCCCGGCCTTACAACCTAGACAATAAGCGGATAAAATTGTCCCCTCCTTTTCTGCTATAATCCAGATAGGCATCAAAAGTCATTCATTCTCTGCGAATGTCTCACCTTGGCTAACACAACAAATCTGTTTGCGATTATGTGGCCTTTTACGCTGGTTATAAATCCCGAAACCATCTGATTGTAGGCTTCCAGGCTTCGGAAAGCCTTAAACTGTTGTTGCGTGTAGAAGCTCGTCTCCAAAACCAGATAGAAAAGGAGATCTGTAAATTCAACTGGAGGCAAGCAGTCTGGTTGAAAATTCTTACTCTGAATAAGGACGGGATCGATTCCGATGGCCGAGATTTTTTCCAAATAATGCTGCCTTACTCGTGGTTCTAGCTTCTTGGCGTACTCAGAAAGAGGAGGATGGATACTGATATCAGTATTGGCACTTAATTTTGCTTCCGTTGCTGTAGTATTCATTTTTATAGGCAGAAATTGATGTGCTTATTATTTGCATATATAATATTACCCTGGGTTGTACACAAATATGGCGACCGGAAATGATGTGACGTCACGTGAAAACGATCTATATGTTGCACTACACCAGTAAAACTAATTATAATTAAGTAGGGGAATTAGCTCAAGTGGTAGAGCGCCCGCTTAGCATGCGGGAGGTACCGGGATCGATACCCGGATTCTCCATCTGTTGCAATGTTTATTTTTTTAGTTTACTACTGAGCTTATTGTTCAATAGTAAAAAGAAAATTTCTTAAACACGAAGGCGCGCTATAAAAGGAGCCATATGTCCCACTGGACCATTTGTCAATCAACCGTCGTGTGATGTAGAACTCTTAGAGTCAAGTCAGCTTGAGCTACAGCTACTCCAAAGCAGTGAACAGCGGGCGCATTCGTCAAAATTGTTTTATGTCTTCATCACAATACAAAAATTTTTGAGATTTGTATTTCCTTTCTCCAATGGAAACTGTCTTTATTTGTGGCGGTAAATTTGAGATCGAAGTAGGTGGTTCGCACGTTACCTCATGCCACCATGCTGGTGGAAGTAAACAATAAATATCTCATTAGCTCCTTTTGTTCGTCTACCAGCATTTAAATTTGACCCGCACACGTCAACGGTGAGTGACAAATGAGCCTAAGTCTTCCCAGGGAAGACTTCCTTAAATAGCACGCCTTCGTGTTTAATACCTACTCATATTGCAATGTGTTTTCCTCGCATATACACTTCGAAAAGGAGGATCAAGACCTTTTGATTATGTCGGGTGCTGTATTTGACTCTCAGTGTCACCATACACAAAAGAAAATTTCTTGGAGTTTTCTTTCTTCCTTAAGCTATCCTGTCCCTCATTTTGGTCTCTGTAGTCATGTAGTGGTTACCACATCCGACTCACATTCAGATGTTCACATACTCAAGCCTTGCCAGGAATATTTGGGTTCTCAGTAAAATTATTTGTTGACCTGAGGCCATCCCAATTTAATGCTTCGTTTCCCATCGCCCGACCGACCCATTTTTTTGGAAAAGTAAAAAAAAAAAAAATTCCTCCATCGTTTTTAAAGCCTTTTTAGACATTTGACAGTCGTTTTAATATACATCTTTTACCACCTGGTTATACCTTCAAGACTAAATGTGAGATTTAGCATGCAAAAGTAACTGGAACACAAACTGAATGATTCTTGGAAGAGAACATTTCGTCAAGACAGCTTTTTTCATTAAACAGTAACTTTCTAACAGTCTTGCTTGTCAGTCTCAATCTCATAACGGGAGCGACTGAAAGTTTAGTTTTAACACGAAGCTGCATTCAAGGTTTCTTCTTCTTCTTCTTCTTCTTTCCGGCGGATGGTGTTACTGTTTTCGGTGCGGAGACAACAGGCTTGGCACCCTTTTCCGAGCAGGTCCGACAAACAGGGTGAACCACTTTGTATTGGCCCTTCATCTTCATTCACTGGTGCATCGGGTTCTGTGCTTCCACATCTGCAACAGATCAGGTCAAACTTTTTGCACGAATAATACTGCTTTTCCACTGGATCACTGCATGAAATATCCTGGCGAACGATGAAGATTTTTTAATATTAAACATTAAACCATTGTATAAATTAAAAGAGGAAAAAAACAGCATTCTAAAATGGAAACGCACCTGAAGATTTGACCTCTGCAGGAGGAAAACCTGCACCAGGGTATAAGATTTTCGCGAGCTGCAGAAGACGGCTATGCAGTTCCACCCATTGCGTTGGATTTGCTTGCTCCTCTGCTCCCATTTCCGGTGGAAGTATCTTTGTGCTCGCCGCTTTAGTCAAAACGTCGAAAGCATTCAATGGCTTGATAGCTTTTGCCTGTGGTTCTTCGTCTAGAACATCAAAATCTAGAAAGTTCGCATTAAGGACATTAACAATCGTTCCAACGTTTTCTACGAGATAGACCGAAACGAAATCTTTCGGTTCTGCATCTCCAGGCTTTTTAAATCCCACTCTACATTTGACACGTACATCTAAATCTCCATCATACACATCGGTGAGCACTTCTTGAAACGACAAGTTCTTATCAACGAACTTTACTCTATGTAAGGCCACAACTCTCTTCTCTTTTCGTAATCTTATCACAAATGCACATGAATTTTTAAGTTTTGAAAAGGATTTATTTACAATAAATCACCTAAGATACAAAATAAAAGTGCTTAACGCACGTGGGCTTGGCCCTAACTAAATTATTTAAACAGTCCAGAGTTCACAGTTCATTATTACTAAAGATAACTAAGTTATAGAACTAGAAATAAATTAACTATTATTACATTATAATGCTAGGAGTAGCTAAAGGTAGTTTAAGTAAGCTATGAGACTAGAAGTAAATTAACTATTATTAAGATAATAAGACTGAAGATAAATTTTAGATCGTTATAATATCAAATATAATTTAACTATGAAACTAGAAGTAAATTAACTATGAGCGATAATGAGACTAAGGCTAGAAGTAAATTAACTATTACGATAATAAGGCTAAATACTATTATAGATAATGTGTTAAGGCTAATATAATGATCTAATATAGTGGTAACTTAATATTTACAGTGCTAATCTGTATGAGTCACCCTCAATTACACAAATCGCGGGGGACTCCCAGGCATTTTTAAAACTGGACAGCGGGAATCTAAACAAGTCACAAGCGATTCTAGCTTTGATATCCCCAAGGATGTATCGGGTTATACCCTCAGGAGAATCATTTCCATTATGAAATGTAGATTTGTTCGGAAATTTCCAAATACCAAAAAGAATTCTTTTAATCAAAAATCGGGCAATGCGAGAATTCCTAGAGTTAACAGGGGTCCAGCGGAAAAAGAAAACATGTGTACAGGAAGGAGGAAGAGAAGTTGGTATCAAGAACCGAAGAAATGATGGGAATGAAATGGGACCACACAGATTCAACGCGAGAGCAATTAAGAAAGCGATGATCAATAATCTCTTTACGCGAGCAAAAGGCGCATTTGTCCGAATCTATATAGCCCCAATTCCTTAGTGAATCGCGAACTTTAATGGCGCGAAGCACAATCGACCAAATAATGTCATTTTTGTGATTCTCGGTCAAATCATCGCGGACTAATTTCCAGAAATTGTCTAAATCAAAATCAATCGGGAGAAAGGGATTCCAAAAGCGATGAAGGATTGGGGAGGTAGAGTTTTCTTTCAAGAGAGTTTGATAACATTTCTTGGATGAAAATTCAAAATCACACCACTCCTTGCGGGAAAGAATCCCGCGCAGACTGGTGAAGGCTAAAAGAAATTTCTCATAATAAGGAGTTAAAATCTGCGTGCTGGGAGTGGAGTTAATAGTGAGAAATTTGAAAAGAGCTTGGAAAAAAGACTCACAAAAAATAATAAGAGCTTACTTGTACTTTTTAGAGTTTCTGTTTCTCCCTTTTTTCTTTTCGGTAGGAGCTTTTCGGTTTGGAGATAGGTCGGATGATTTTCTTTTCAAATCGTGAGAGGTTTCCATATCGGTTTCGGTAGTACTTGGAAGAGTTGAAGACACAGGAGGGGTTGAAGATACAGTAGGAACAGGGATCGAAGATCTTTGCTTTCCAGGGACAAGTGTTGCTTGGGTAGATTTTCGAGTACAGGCCAGAGAAGAGTCATTGGAAAGTTTAGCGGGTGTTCGGCGAGAAGATGATGTAATGGCACACTTGAGTGAGGCAATGAAACCTTGTGAGGTGACAAATGGTGATCCAGCAGATGACGGTTGAGAAAGTTGTTCAGACGGTTGTTCGGAAAGTTGTGAAGTTACAGGATCAGGCAGTTTTTCGGAGACAGGATCAAGTGGTTGTGCAGAAGGTTGTTCAATTATAAGGTCAGGCGGTCGTTCGGAAGGTTGTTCAGGGTCAAGTTGGCTGAGTTCAGGCAAAGAATCATTTTCGGCAGGCTGAGTAAACTGTTTGGGTGGCGGTAAAAGGAAGCTAGTGACAGATTCTCATCGATAGAGTCGTCATCAGTATTAGCAGAAGGAGAATGTTGTTGTTCGTCAGGAGAAGCAGGTTGTTGGTCGTCTTCAATGTCGACAGTTTCAGCTTCATCTGTTATCAAAGCGGCCGATAAGGGCGGCTCAGTCGTTGTTTGGCGCACCGACCTCTACCAAAAAGAAGCTTTGTGGCAACTTTCTGACACCTCTTTTTATCAAAAGATCGACAAAGACCTCACTGCCAGCAATCAAAACTCCGTCAAGAATACGATCAACCAACTCATAACTAAACAAGAATTGCCGGCCACAGCAAAAAATCTCATCATAACCACTCCTAGAACTTCTCGTATTTACTTTTTACCTAAAATTCACAAGCCTAACAACCCGGGTCGGCCCATTGTCTCGGCTTGCAGTTGCCCTACCGAACTTATCTCCAGCTATCTAGACAACATCATGGCTCCCATCGTCAAAACTTTACCATCATATATTAAAGACAGCCAACACGCTCTTCAAATTTTTCGAGACTTTAATTTCCTTGGCCAAAACAAACTTCTTTTCACCATGGACATCACGTCTCTTTACACTGTCATTCCTAATGGCGAAGGCCTTCTGGCCCTTAAACATTTTTTTTGATCAACGTACTGTTAAGGAACCTAAATCTGAAACACTACTACGCTTAGCCGAACTAGTGCTCACACTCAATTGTTTTTCATTCGGAAACAACTTCTTCAAACAAACCAATGGTGTAGCCATGGGCACCAAAATGGGACCTAGCTATGCGAATCTTTTTGTGGGTTTTGTCGTACATAAATTTTTCAGCCAATACAACGAGTCCAAACCTGAACTCTACGGTCGCTACATCGACGACTGTATCGGCGCTACCTCCTCAACCAGAGTGGAGCTCACTCAATTCATAACTGCAGTCAATTCTTTTCACCCGGCTCTGAAATATACTTGGGAAATTTCTGACAATTCTTTATCCTTTTTAGACGTCAAAGTTTCAATTGAAGGTAACGGTTTATGCACTAGTGTGTATTACAAACCTACAGACTCGCATAATTACTTGTTATATTCGTCTTCGCATCCATCTCACGTTAAGAATTCCATTCCTTTTTCTCAGTTTCTAAGACTTCGTCGTTTATGTAGTAATGACTCTGATTTCCACCACAAATCAGAGTCAATGTGCCAGTTCGTCGATAAACGTGGTTACCCTGCTTCCGTCGTTCAAGCGGGTTACAACCGCGCTCAACTTATTGATCGACATTCAGCACTACAAACGTCGCGTAAGGAAGATTCCGACCGCATTCCATTCACTCTCACGTTTCACTCTCACGTTTCACCGTCACAACCACTCAGTTAAATCCATCATTCTTAAAAACTTTAAATTACTTCAAAACGATCCAGAGACAAGCACTATCTTTTCGCAGCCTCCGCTCATTTCATTCAAACGCGACAAAAACATAGGCAATTTTTTGGTCAGAAGTTCTTGTCAGACTAATGAGCAACCAGGCACTTTGAAATGCGCTCGTGCACGATATGAAACTTGTCCTTTCATTCACAACACTGATAAAATATCGGGACCTGAACGATCCATTAAGATCACCGATCACTTCACGTGCACCTCCGCCAATGTAATCTATTGCATAACTTGCACTTATTGCAAAAAGATATACATCGGCGAAACAGGCAGAAGACTAGGTGACCGATTCCGAGAACACCTTCGAGACGTGGAAAGGAATGACAAGGACACATCGAAACCAGTCGCTAGACATTTTAATTTACCTAATCATTCTAAGCAACATATGGGAATCTGCGGTCTTTCCTTGCACTTAGGTGGCACGGAAAGCCGTAAAAATCTTGAACAAAAGCTCATCTTTCAAATCGGCAGTCTAAATCCCACAGGGATCAACGAACGCTTTTCATTCCACTAATTTATTCATGTTTTTCTCGTTGCCATGCTCCCACCAATAACGTAGCTCCATTTTCTGCCTTTAAAAGCACACACAACCCACAATTCCTCTATTCGCTCCGACGAAGGGCTAACGCTCGAAACGTCAGCTTTTGTAATCAGTACGGTGGCCAATTTACCATTTCAACTTTGTTGATATATCCAAATTATTTCGTTACTCCCACCGACGCAGCCCCAAACAGTTTCTTTCGAAACTATCAGCCTTTATTCATTTATTTTTTAAATAAATTTGCATCTTTCCGAATCGAAGAAAACTCGGAATAGGTTTGATTATTCTGACTCTATAATGTCTTAAGCCATTATAAACATTCGGTGCGTAGCTGTGCTTTCCACGGCGGTAGTGTACGACTTCACAAAAAGGTGACAGGTGTTTTATAATTGCGAGATCGGATAACTCAAAGGGAGCGTCGTAAACCGTTAAAAATGATAATGGCCTATCGATATCTTGTAGGGCGTAATGCTGGCTGTCGATTAGAAGTGAGTTTAGACCAAGGAACCTGTCCTTTGCTCGCATAGATTTAAAAGTCACCACAATTTCCCCGTTCATCTTCCTCTGTAGACATGAAATTTCTGTCGGGTCGACATGAAAGCCAGCTAGGGCGTCGAAGACAGAACGGGCCGACGTTTGTTTGTGAGGCGTAAAGAAAGCCGTCTTTGGACTTTGCGGCATACAATTTTCGTTTCGCTGTATCTTTTGTACTAAATCGTCAACTGGGACAGCTCCCAAACCAGACGTACGAGCGACACGGGAAGCATATGACTCGCCATTAAATGCATGCGGGTCAACGACATCAACATCATGGCCGGTTAAAACATCATTTTCAGTCGAAGTATCATCCATAATTTCAGTGTTTTCGTTTAAATCCATGATCAAAAAGCTTCCCAGTGAAAAAGGAAAGGCCCCACGGGGCAAAAAGCTATCTCAAATTTCAAATTAAATGATGACCAGACAGAGCGTAAAAACGTGCGACTGATCTAGCCAAAAGGCCGAGACTGTCTCCAAATAAAGAATAACGAACGAAGAAACCACGTTTTCGAGTTAGCTTTGTAACCAAGCTTTCGTAATTAGCAGCCCGGGCTTCTCTGCCACCCAGACCCCTTCAAGTGTTCGTTCCTTTTTTTTTTACCCGACCGATCGACCCACCCTTACGAGAGGGAGGGCGATGGGAAACGAAACATTAAATTGGTATGACCTAAATAAATGTTTGTGCTAACTTTTGAAGGATATGGTCGAAAAGGAAAGATGCGCCAATGATGAAACGATGCAGTTGATACTATAATAATAGCTGACCAGTACCTTTCTTGGCTTCTTACCTCTCTGATTACGTTTCATTTGATCCACGTTTCATTTTTCTCTCTTTTTAAAATCATTTATAAGGAATAGATCTGACATGAATAAAACTAGTGCTAACAAAAAATGTTGAACAAAAGCATGTTAGGTCCGTTAGCTCAGTCGGCAGAGCGTGGTGCTGATAACGCCAAGGTCGTGAGTTCAAGCCTCACACGGACCAAACATATCTAACTTTTTTTCTTTTCTTTTCCAAACCTCTCTTTTTCTTCCATCCTCTGAAACTACATCACAATGTTCTTCATCGGTGAAAAAATAGGTCGCAGGTGTTGTAAAGCTCTAACTATGCGTTTAACAGTAATAACAATAACACTTATTATTTGTATTGCGCCTTTTCTATAAAATTTCAAAAGCGCATCACAACAGTAATTAATAACTAAAAAATTATACAATTCTTTCTATAAAAATCATAAATTATATATTTATTTACATTAAATTAATGAAAGATAATTACAAATAAAAATATAGATATTTTAAGATAACTGAAATGATTCCTTAAATAAAAATGTCTTAAGTAGAATCTTAAAAGATTCTAAGTTCGTTGCTTCGCGCGCGGACCTTGGCAGCTTATTCCATAGGAAAGGAGCAGCTACCAGGAAAGCTCTGTCACCTAATGTTTTCTTAGTTTTCACACTTGGTCTTTCCAGCAAACGACCATTATGGTTGCGCCTCAAATGGTAGGACAAAGGCCGCTGAATACTAATTAAATCTGAAAGGTAGTTAGGTGATAGGCCATACAGAATTTTAAAAGTTATCAAGAGTATCTTATAATGTATCCAGAAGCGCATTGGATTAATTTACACAGATGCTAAGATAATTGGAAGAAAATAAATTATGTACAAACACAACCTATCAGAGTTAATGAAATACTAATTTTCGAAGCTTTGCAGCCTAAGCTGCAGTCAAACTTCCCAGAGGATACAAGGATATATAGGGCAGGGGCCAATTCATCGGCATCCGAACTGATACGTATACCAGCCTTGTAATGTTGCTCGTTCTTATCAACCAGTGTACTTCTTCTATACCACGATAAACGACAACAACAACATTCAATGTCAAAGATTGCCTAAACTGAGAGGT
>NC_142527.1:14225200-14245200 GCF_964205215.1 Stylophora pistillata | reverse complement strand
AAACGTCAGCTTTTATAATCGATACGGTGGCCAATTTACCATTTCAACTTAGTTGATATATCGAAAATATTTCGTTACCCCCACCGACGCAGCCCCAAACAGTTTCTTTAGAAACTATCAGCGTTTATTCATTTCTATTTTGTAATTGACATTGCAAGTGTTTTACTCAATGTGCATTGGTTTGCTGAGACAGTGTGCGAAGTAAATAATTCGCGATATGCGTAAATCACATAAAGCTCTTGGAGAACGCTGTAAATAGTATTTCCAAGCCTCTAGATTTCAAAATTTTCTGGGGGAGCATGCCTCCAGACCCCCCAAGCGACTCGCGCCTCTGGCGTCGCGTGCCCCCCCCCCCCCCCCTTATATTACCCTTGCTATGGCATTGTAAAGTGATTTACTATACAACTACTGAATGTGACCGAGACAATAAGGACAGTTGTGTCATAACATTAAACTTAAGAGACTATCTTAAGACTCTCTCGTCTTTAAAGTCAGAGGCTTTGAGCTGCTTACGGAGGAAAGCCTGATTGTATAACTTTTCATTTGGTTGCAAACTTTATCGTCCATTTCCGGCACAAGTTAAAGGAATCAAACATAAATACGATTTACATTCCATTTTTACTAGCAAAGTAATTGGTCACTTCCGTCCTAGGAAGGTAAAACGTTGGTGCGAGTCATAAATATTTTGTGTAAGTGGAGGGGGGGAAGGGAGAGTGAGGTTCATCGTCTACTACCCACTGCGGTGTCAGCGGCTCGTGTTGGTAAAACACGAGCCGCTGACACCACTACTCTGTCAGATGTATTTCAGTAATGTTGCTTAGAATTTCAATTTTAAGGTATGAATTAAATTTTGAAATTGGATGAAGAAGATTCATAGAGTCCTATCGTCCTATTGGGCCACTACTTGTCAGTGCAGTTAAAGTCACCGCTTTGCCGGCCACGGATTTATTGTTTATAGTTTCCTAGAATTCGTTAACTGAACATGAACATGTTCTTTAAATTTAGATGCATAAGGCAGAACTATTTGGGCTTTAGACGAGAAACATCTACCTTGAAATCTCTACCCAGTAGAAATTTGTCTAGGTGGTGAGCCGAAACAAGGTTCTACAACCAGTAAACTTCAACTCACACAAGTCAAACCTGTTACATGGATTAAGCACTCTTTATAAGAAACGTCAATTTGTTTGTCAAGGATTTGCTCACAGTTGAAAATGGGAGCAATACTACACGACAAAATATATGCATGACAAATTTACTTCCTTCCCCATTGTATAGTGAAAGCCTTGACTTTAAATAAGTGACGAATAATCGATAAGGAAAATTTAGCTATTTGGAAAATACAATTTCTTCTTAGAGGAAAAATCACTATAATGAAAAGCAAATAATACTTAAGGTGTGATATGTTGCAGAGACAGACAATGTGTATGGTCAAAGTTCAAAACTTGCAAATCCTGGGCAACTGTGCACGTAAAACCATATCATGTCCTTTCCTTGAACAGATCAAATTCTAATTGCTGTTTATAGATCTTCTTTTCAAACCACATTCCAACAGAAATTTATCTTGATCCGTTTGGAAGGAGATACTTTTGCCATCCTCCTTCTTCAGCGCGCAAGTATCAGTGGGAGAATGCGGCTCCGTCTTTTCTTTTTTCCTGTTCATGAACTGGCGAGCATTAAAAATATCAAATGACTTTAATACGTGCTGACATATGTCATCTACACTCACTATTTTAAAATCACCTTCTTCCTCTCCATTGTTGAGAGATTGTATATTGAAATCAGTGCCTTGAGGTTCCTTTCGTTCTAGATCTGCCTTTGTACATAAATCTGCCCGACTTGAGAACCATTCGCAACGTGCATCCAAGGTTTTATGGTTTGATTGGAAGTGTAATCTTTCCTTCTGACTTCTAAGCCTAGCAAGCTCTTCTTCTTGCTTGGCTAGTCTGGCTTTAAGTGTCGTAATCTTGCTCGCACGATACGATAAGTCCAACACACCACTCGCGCCATGGACAACACCACTGCTAATTAAAGTTTGATCCCTTTCTTCTGTAATTTGACTTATTTCGTCTTTAATCGACCTGCTGATATTGTTCTGGTCCCATAATTTTTGTTTATCACCATCGCTGCGAATGTCAACTTCGCTATTGTTACTACAGTGGCACAGATCTCTGTCATTGTTACATCCTTCGGCATCGCACTTGTTCAAACTGTCACGGTATATTGCTGGACATCTCCGTTTTCTTTTCTTGTTGTATTTGCCTCCACCTTTGCGCTTGTTTTGGCTATATTCCGTTTTAGTTGCAATATCTTTCTCCTCATCAGCTGTTTGAATTTTCTCCTTTGACTCGTCATGCTGACTTTGGTTAGCCGAAATGGAATTCGTCCACGAGATATTTTCATAAATCTTATCAGATCCTTTGTCGACAACTGTTTGTTCTTCTTCTTCTTCGTCGTCGTCAATGGTAAGATCTATTATTTGATCGGGAGGCGAAGGAGACTTCTTGCCTGAACTAGGGAGACAAAGATTAGGATTTTGAACAACCTTTTTAGCGGTTTCACCGTGTTCCAACGAAAACTCATCTCGGTCCCCCTCATTTAGACGAAATCCTCGAAAACTGACAACGCCAGTTGTTTTATTACTTATTTTGGTGGAATTCAGACTATAGACATCCAAAATTTTAGGAAGGACCTTCGTATCCTTTGTCTTTTTGATAACACTACTGGTGCAGTCATAAACCTCTGTGGTGCCATTTCCTGTTTCCGCACGCGTCTCTGTTTGCTTGCATGACAGGTCCTTCCCTTGCGATTGCAGTCCGTCATGTCCATTTAAAAGCACACGAGCGAATACCTTAGATGTACCATTGGTACTTTGGGTAACCATTTGATCGTCATAATACTGGCCCAACATTTTGTATTCTTTTTCAATAATCTCTTGATATCGCTTGGCCACCTCGTTCCAAATTGGGTCAGACCTAAAAAGAGATGTCAAGAGGCTGTAAATATTGTTAGAGATTATTGATTAATCGGTGATTCAGGACAACCCAGTTATATCACAGACCTTTCACATGTCAACTACAACAATATTTGAGTTACGAATTACTGCGAAGTGACTGGTGACCATTATTGTTAATAACGTTACGAATTCCTCTTGCATCCTTGGAACTTTAAGGCAGGGATCTTTCTTTTCTATGTGGGCCAAGGATTTTGACTTTTAGGGTTTTTTTAATAGGTTTCTCTTTTCCTTTCAATGTTAAAAATTACCAATCTTTCATGTATATTGAACAATTGTGGCCGCCTTCAAACTCTATGTTGTCAGAGCTGTTGAGTTTGTGGTTACATTTCTTACCTATCTGCAAGAAAACATAGGCATGCTACGCATGCAAGAGAGAATTTTTTTCGGGTGGCTGGGATGAGGTGTAGCTGATGTTTTAAGCAAAAAAAACAGTTCCAATTTATCTGAAATAAACTCATGCAAGTCTTTTGTGGGCTATTGTCTGTGTTGTCTGAAAAAATCGTATGCAAAAATTAAACTGCATTGGTTGCAAGCTAAGCAGGGGACAGAGTGCATTGCGTGACGAGACAAAATAACGGCTGCGAAAGAGACCACGGCCACTGCCGTTACTTCGACGGAGACAAAACAAAAAATTATTTAGTAACGATAAGTTTCCTCGAAAATGTCATTCCCCATGACTTTACCGTGAAAAGCAAACCAAAAGTCTATTTTATTTCCGGTCTGCGTAATTCGAATTCTGTTAACTGCCGCGTATTAGTACCCCGGTTATGGGCCCGTCGACCTGTAAACAAAAAAATGCATTCGATTTTAAGTCCTCCTCCAGCTTTTCTTGTTTGAGAGGCAGGAACTCTGCTACGAATTAGACGTTAAAATTTTGATAATAGGGAAGCAAAGACGAACTTCAAGGGAACAGTCTCAACATCCCTTCCATTATGTCCCAGTTTTGTTCGTGCTGTTTGTTTTAATTCTGTTCCAGATTTCATAAAATGAATTCGATTTATCATGACGTTTGAAGCTTCATTAAGAATCAGTAGTGCAAAACGTATTTTGATCAAAGGCTGATAGTTTCTAAAGAAACTGTTTGGGGCTGCGTCGGTGGGGGTAACGAAATAATTTCAATATATAAACAAAGTTGAAATGGTAAATTGACCACCGTTAAATTGATCAACACTGCTTCGGCTCGCTTCGAAGCGCTTTTTCTTCTCTAGTTATAAGCCCCCTCGTATATAAGCCTCTCTGTTGATAAGCTCTCTGAAATCCCCTTTCGAAGTTGTATATACCCAAGATTTATAACCTACAGTTAAAGTGCCCCTGAGACGAAAATTGACCGTTTTATTTTATATATATATATATATATATATATATATATAACAACTTTATTTAAATAATAACATGTAACATATTATTATTAAAAAAGGGTTATAGAAGGGAGGAACTCATCCTCGGAGACCCAGGGGCTGAGTCGATTTCAAGTTAGGGCATGAAGAGCCCCTGGGGACATTGTCTTACAAGACTAGTTCCAAACGGTCACAGTCGTTCTGCCATCTGATTGGTGCCAGAAAATCTTTGTATTTTTCTGCCCAATCAGAGTGAAGTGTGCTTTAGAGTCCTTTCGTGTGTTTTAACACGTACATATACTAGTAGCTCAGTTGCTCGCTATGTTTGTTTTGACCGTGCGACGGAGATTTGCTTGAAGTGATGTAAGAGAAATCGATCATGTCCGCGAAACTCTTACCGGAAATTGTACTGAATACTTTCGCAGGTATCACTAGAGAACGTGTTTTAAAGTTTGCGAGGTTTGTACACAACACGATGGTTGCAGTCATTGATATGTCGCTTTAAACGTTAAACAAGATTTAAGCTTGAATCTTTCTAGATTTTCTGCATAATTTGCTGTGACTGAAACTTTGCCAATCCCGGAAAGTTCTTTCGTCACACGGGCCACGCAGGTATGTCGAGCAACTGGTTCTTGCGCAACGTTTGGTGCGTGCCAAAATCTAATCTCATCTTCGCTTGAAAAAAAAGAAAAGCTGAGCGTGGAAACTTTTGCTTATTAGATGTGGGTAGATGATCCTGTTCTACTAAGCTCACATTTGCAATAAAGTAAACCCGCCCTTTCCATCCAATATTTCTTGGTCTTTGGTTTTGTTTTTCCCATTGAAAACAGCATCGGATCGATTCCCAATGATCAAAGGTATTTAACTTGGTCTTAAACAATCGACAGAAGAGGTGAAATGACAATGACCAAGGGACAAGAAGAGAATCCGTGGCCTTCCTTGCTCAAGAATTTCAACACTCTAGGTTTTGGCGCGCACAGAAAGCAGACAGCTACGTAGGCGAATGCGCCAGTTGCTCGACATACCCGCGTGGCCCGTGGGACGAAATAACTTCATGGGATTGGCAAAGTTTCAGTCACAGCAAATTATGCAAAAAACCTAGAACGATTTAAGTTTAAATCTCCTTTAACGTTCAAAGCGACATATCAATGACTGCAAGCATCGTGTTTTATACAAACCTCGCAAACTTTAAAACACGTTCTCTAGTGATACCTGCGAAAGTATACTGTATAATTTCCGGTAAGATTTTCGCGGACAATCTGATCGACTTCTCTTACATTGTGTGCTGAGACTGAAACTTTTCACCTCAAGCAAATCTCCGTCGCAAGGTCCAGACAAACATAGCGAGCAACTGAACTACTAGTATATATCCGTGTTAAAACACACGAAAAGACTCCAAAGCACACTTCACTCTGATTGGGCAGAAAAACACAAAGATTTTCTGGCACCAATCAGATGGCAGAACGACTGCGACCGTTTGGAACTAGTCTTGTAAGACAATGTCCCCAGGGGCTCTTCATGCCCTAACTTGAAATCGACTCAGCCCCTGGGTCTCCGAGGATGGGAGGAACTTAATCCTCAACAAACTTATGCTTTGCTTTGTCACGACTCTCTTTGTTCGCTGCACAGAGAATCACACATGTTACTTTTTTGGGAACTGTTTCGTTGTCAGTCGGGAAATGTCGACTTTTTCAGACGGCGAATTGTCCCAGAAATCATCTGAAGCTTCTGTGGATAGTTTTGCGCCGACAAACGATGAATTTTTGCCATGCGAATAAAGATAAACACAGAACGGCACAGACTCCCCATGTAGCTTTTTGTGGTCGCATCGCTTTATCGCCTTCGAACTGTATTTTTGCTTGTCGTAAGGGATTTTCCTTTTTTGTAAGAAACGATCGGGTGATTAGTAAAAATAGCTTTTTTGCAATGACTAATTGTGTATCCGAAGGCGGATATTGGGAGTTTGTGAAAGCCATTTCTAAGCCATCAATGTGTTTTCCCCGATGGATTTGGTCAATGATCTCATTAATTCTTTCCTACGTGTTTTTTACTATCGGTGCTTTGAGAGGTTTGAAGTGAACTCTGTTGTTGAGTTGCACTTTGGCCTCTTTTGTTTTTTCTATCTTATTCATGATGACTATTGTTGTGTCGCTTCGTTGAGGTTTAAAGCAGAGTTTGTTTGAACTCTTTTAGAGCCGTGACCTCATTGCGTTACAAAGTATTTTTTGGCTTAGATGCAGTCTGCAAGTAGCGTTATGACGATTTTCCAAGTAGCTCTGAAGGGCGATAGAAGACTGAACCGGTGGCATTCAGTTTGATATGAAACAGAAGTGGTTCTTTGTTTTGTCCGTGAAAGGTGTAACGGAGGCGCATTTGTCTTGCGAATAAATCTCGCAAAAGTTGGCCTGATTTTAAATTCGTTTGTCACGGGCGTTAGAATGAATTTGAGACCCTTTGATAGCACGCTGACTTGGCTGTCAGACGGTTGATAGTTTGACAGGTTTTTAAAGAAATTTTCATTTTCTCGGTTTTTTGGCTGCAAGCCTACATTTTAAAGTGTTTTTACGCTCTATGTCTTGAGCTGTTTGTTCTGCTTTCGCTGATATTAAAGCCAACTTTCTTTAGAATCAGAGCACACAATTACATTTTTCATCTCTTTGTATTAAAGTGAGCTCTTTGAGGTCAGAAATCTCAATCCTCAATTTGGCTATTTTATCATTCTTATTTACAATGTTAACCGAGTTCTTTCCTTTGTGTAAGGTACTCTGCCAGAGACTTGTTAAGGTGGATATTGATCAGCTCATATGTAAAGGTGACAAAATCCGTGGAGGTTCGTAGACTTCGCTTTCCGGCGTCGAGATCGCACTGAGGACGGTTTTTCTTGTCCCTTCTCTTTTTGAACGGTAGGCACCGAACCCGACAGAATTCTTCGCCTAGATCCTTCAAAGTACACAGATCTCTCGAAACAGTCCTTCCAGAAGTGTTCGGAGTAGACCACAAATATTTACTCGGCGAGGTCGCACAAATCGCATCCGTTTTTCCCGCTCTGATCTATTTGCAAGGCTCCGATGCAGAGAAATACCTCCAGCATGCTCTGCACGATTATTTCAGCCTTGAATTACGCATCGATGCCCAGTCATTTTTGTTTAGTTTTTGTAAGAATAGAGTAAAGCACTCTGTTATGTTTGCTTGACATTTTGCCATGTGAGATTTTCGCGTTAAGCCTTTGACGTCACTTCTTCTGAGTCCTGCGATCAACTTCCGGAACATGATCAAACTAACGCGAAATCGTGAATTTAACGGCCCGAAAAAAGATATTTCTGGGGCTCGGTCTAAACTGAAATTTGACAGAGTAGGTGAAGGAGACACACTGAACACGAAAATGGAAAAAAATGGTGTACAAAAATTTTTTATCTCAGGGGCACTTTAACACATTGAACGAAGAGGAAGGATCATACTTCAAACGCTTTTATAAGGGGGGGATTCCTTTTTTGGCTGTTGCCTATCTGGACTTTGTTCCCGGAGCGTGAAATTGTTGATTGTTTACAAGGCATTGACAGGCGATGGAGTTAAGTCAAAGGTAGCTATAAATAGATACGATTGGTAGAAATGTCAGAGCATGTAAGAATTGCTTGGTAAGTTGATTGGCAATAGTACTATTTTCCCTGTGAATTTTTTTAGTGGGGTAGGATTTATGTCTTTAAATCTGGGTTGCTTACCAGAAATTGTAATTTGATACAGCTAAAGCTCGGAATTCTTAGTTTTCGCGTGACGTCATCAAAATTAAAAGGAAAACTAATCCTTGTGAGATTTCAGTTTAGTTTTTCCTTAGAACAGCTGACGAAGTATATTTTCACAAATTTTCAGTTTGATAAGGTTTTTCGTCTTGTGTTAAAGCAAGGTTGAATTTCTATGCTTTTGCATGACACGATATTAAAATGACGGCCGAGAATGCTGTCACGCAGGTTGAAGAAAGTGACTGACCGCGGAGCCGATTTTGCAATCTGAACGGTCCTTGCACGAGGTAAAGTATTCATATAGATGTTTATGAGCCCTCAGAATATGGCTACAGGCTTTGCATAGCAAAATGCAATGACATGTTTTTGTTAACTTCCGGCCCCCATGTTTGTGCCCCTCAGAGGGACACAAACATGGCGTTTCCAGACAGAGCCTTATAAATGAGTAAAAGATTTCTTCGAATATCTCCCGTGCGAAACAAAGACCTAAATCTTTGCGAGACTGTTTAAATATTTATCTTCTTTTTTCTCTTTCATTCTTGACTTTATATGTTCAATGGTTTTGATGATAACTGTATCGGGACAATATCATAGCGATCTAATTGGTACGACATCCATACTCTAATACTCTGAACTGAAAGGTGCGATAACATGTTGATGGTTACATTTAACGTACGTTAGCCTGCAGAGCAGGCGTTTTAGTGGAGTTTGGGCGAAAGTTAGATTGCGCGAAAAATAGAGCGAGGCGAGAAATTAGGAGGGAGGGGTAGGGGAAGAGGAGAGAAAGGAACGCCTGCTAGCAGTACTTGAAAATTTGGAAAACTCGTTCGCTCACGAACGGGCAATTCTGATTGGTCCAGAGGAATATTTTATTGACATCAGGATGTGACGTCATTTTACGTTTGTCATTAGTTAGATTAAGTACCGCGAAAACGGCGAACGCTGAACGTCGGCTAGCCGTTTGTCGTTTGCCGTTCCGTCCGCGATGTTCGTCTGTTCAAGCTTCCCGACGACACGGCAGAACAAATGTTCTCGGTCGCCATTCACTGCGACTAGAAATAATGGATACAAAGAAGTAATGTATTTTCCGCTTGAATTTGAACTCTATTAGCTTTACAAGCAGTTCATATAGAAGTAAGATGATAAACGAAGCTTAGCTATAAAAGCGAGCGATCAAAATGTAGAAATAGTCGGTAAAAATGGGCTGCAAATAATCACGTTTTCGCGTTCCCTACAAACGGGAAAAATGTCCTCCTTGAGTAGAAACGGCGGCCGGCAAACGGCAAATGCGGGAAATGTCAGGTCACGTACGTGACCCTCTCTGCCGTTCGCGGGAAAAAAATACCTGGTGTTTAATCTCTCTATTGCCACGGATCACATCCAATATGGCGTTCAGCGAAGAAGAGATAGATCTTGCGTTGAACTATTCTTTAGCTACTTTTGATGCCTGAAGAATCTCTCTAAGTTCTTGTAAGATTTCTTCATGTCGGAAAAGACATCTCACAGCAGTTCTCCAGTTTGTAAAAGCGATGTGTTTCACGAGTTTTTTAGTTTCTTCCTCATGTGGAATTCTAACTATTACCTGGCCATTCGCCATTCTTGTCACGACTTTAACTTCTAATCCATCCTCTGGAAGATCATCTACGTTTAAAAAAGTGTCCAAATCGTCATCTTTCCTCGGTTTGTTTGTCTTCGATGAAACTGGGTTGAGAATCTCGCTCATATTCAGGGATTTTCTGGATTTCGGTGTCGGTAGTTTGGGCGAGTGTATACGAGCGGCTTTCTTTTTACTCCATATGCCGGGCTAGCAGATTTGTTTGGCGTATCTAATTGCCGCTTCTTTGCCCTTTTGGGCTTTTCTGGAGTTTTGTATCGGCCATTTGCGTTCTTAAGGATGAATGCATGTAGCTTTCCCAAGTTTCTGACTTTCCTTTCACAAGGATTGCAGCAGCGCTCGGAGCTGAATAAATTTGATGCCAATTCGAGCACACACGTCAAAATTACTCCATTAGCATCACTTCTCTTCGATGCTCTGAATAAATTTTCTGATGATATGTATGAGCCGTATTTAACTTTAAAACTACAGCCGCAAAACCGACAATTTTCGTTCGGCGACATGTCAACAATCAACTTTTTGAGAAATTTTGACAAGCGCAAAGTTTTCACGTGTGTGTGTTTGCAACGGAAGTGAAACTCCACTTCCGTCGCGCTACCTGATTGGCCATGATTGCGCCATGATCGTTACTCCAGCATATCTAATTTAAGAGGGTGGTTTTCAAATTTTCAAGTACTGCTAGCAGGCGTTCCTTTCTCTCCTCTCCCCCTCCCCCTACCACCTATTTCTTCGCCTCGCTCTATTTTTCGCGCGGTCTAACTTTCGCCCAAACTCCACTAGAACGCCTGCTCTGCAGGCTAACGTACGTGAAAGGGAAAAATACCGATGTTGGTCGTATCTTTATGTGCCGTAAATTTTAGTGGCAACGTTACCAACAGCTCTGCGACCCTAACAACACTGGATCCGATTTGCGCCTTGAAGTTGTTAATCTATTTGTGGGTAATATGGAATTTTAAAGAATTTTTAATTTCTCGACTTGGGATCGAATCGTTTCCTTCATGCGCTGATCTCCACGGAAACTCGATAAAGGCTGCATAAGCCATTCCCTGTATATAGTTGACAACGGTATAATCGTTTTACCATAATTATCTACTTTTGTGACCGATGTGTCTAAATTTAGGATTATCATCATATCAGATGTAGACCACATCGTTTGAGATGTATGATTAGGGACTTTAAGCAGTCAGGACGGCAACGGCACGGTAGACGTCGATTAAAAAATGAGTTTCTACTTTTAGTTAGAATTTCGAAAATGGCTGCATGTGTTTGCCGTCTCATTGGGCGCCAGACCTCAAACTCAACATAACGCATAAAAGTAGCGTTAAGTTCCAAATGTAAATTAAAATAATTTGCCGCCGCGGTTTCGGTTCGCAGACGACGCAAATTTGGGTGATTTCACGTTGCTGTTTTGCAAAGGACGGCTAAGAAATGTACAAAGTTTTAAAACGCACGTGTTGGGCTATTGTTCTGTCAATTAAATCTATTGTTTTTCCACGTCCTCGTTGCCGTAGCCGTCGTGGTTTGCTTAAAGTCCCTAATAATTGTCCGTTCTGCCACTGCGTTACTTCCGACGGAGACTATAAAGAAAACTTATTACGTCGGATAAATAAGTGAGCATGTTGATCCTGTGGGTCACAGGTTACTTGCCGGTTAACAAAATCACGAATCTTTGTTGGAAAGCGCTTCGTTCGCTCTTCCCCTAATATTGATGAGGTATATTGTGTTATCTGCGACTCTAGTTGGATGTCTTATGATATCATTATCATGAAATTCAAAGTACGTGGTCTAAACGGAAACGTGGGTTGTGCGATGTGACCCCGGCCGCCTCGGCCTTTACCTGAGCTTCACATTTGTATAAGAAAAATAGCTTTCTTACTACTTAATGTAAAGCATAAAACAACAACTAACTAATTAAGCCTCCATTTTAATGAATAAAGCTCTACATGCTATTGATTGAAAACCGACATTACGTGCTTTACTTCACGAGTTGAAGTTATTTTCTTTGTAATTTTAAATAAGAGTAAGACTCTATTACCCGCAAACAAGAATTTCGAAACAAAATTTCTAACAAGTGAAGACTTCTTCAGCAATTGATTCAAGAACCAGGGACGCTTTCAAGACAACAGAAAAACTGCACTACAACGTAGGTTCGGGATCGGCGTCAGGAAACGGTGGGCAAAATTATTACATTCCAGTACCACATTACGTGGTCACTGGGTGTTATGAGGTATTTCTCAAATATGAGCTTTGGTTTGAGAAATTGGACCGCGGTACAACATCGCTCAATTCGTGGCGCATCGTTTGACACAGTCATTTGACCTTTGAGTGCCAAGAGTTTCGACGAGACTATAATTTAAATAAGTACGTTCCGCATGAGTACTTTTATACTTTTCTCTCTGCAATTATAAGAATGGAAGCATTCTCTCTCTTCTAAAAAACCTCCTTCCTTTGCAAATATGGGGTAAAAGAACCTGCAATGTGTTAGATGCTTTTCTTTCGTTAAGTTGAGCGACAGATTAGGGCGCGAAGCCTCTGTGCGGCTTGACCCCCGTGCATGATACAAAACCGGGCCCTTTCAAAACAACGAAAATTCGCTTTAGAAAAAGTTACACTAACACAAACCTGCATTCTGTTGATTCAGAGTTCTCCTTATATGCCTGTTGAAGATGACCTATCGAGATAAAACTGTTCGAGGAAGATTTACTCGCGTCTTGCGTCTTGTTTGTGTCGCCGCCGAGTGATCTTCGAGGATCGTGACAACTAAGGTACGATGACATGCTATGGTGGCTAAACTTTCATTTATGGGAGGAGGATCTTTGGATCTTGTGAAACTTACTTCTGGTGTTTAGCATCAATAAGTTTAGCAAAACGCGTCTTACTTCTTAATAAGCGAGTTGTTACCGTTCGTTAAGGAGGCCGCGTCGTTCACGATTTCCCACGTGCCGGGCAAATTATGAAACATGAGCGAATATGTTCCTCGCCGATGAAGCGTTGCGAACTTTGATCCGTTTACCGTAGTCTCAGTGACGTCAAATGGGTGCAGTACCCGCTTTGGAAGACAACTTGCTAAATGTAAAGGTGCTTCCTTCATAAACCACTAACGAAAGTCCTTGCCTTGTGGTAATCATGCGTGCTATTATTATGCTAATTTTCAGATTCTGCTGGATTATTATCATATCTGTAGCACGCGGAAGGCAAAAATGGTGATGGCAATGAAAAGATCCTGGCTTTAGAAATGTTCAATTTAGTCTTTCGCTTTTAAGAAATCTTTAAAAAAAATTCTTTTCTATAAGGAATATCATAGCTAAATATAGTTGACTTAAATATCACTGACAAAGATAAGTGGCTCTAATATAAGTCTTCATCACACTTTCCCGGTGGGTTCGCTTTTTAAAGGCTACGCCAGAACATTCCAGAGACACCTATCTAATGATATTCAATAACTCACTCCACTGCAGTTGTGGAGCCTAAACAATTTCCTCCCTGCTTAGGTACTTAAACAACGGTAAATTTCGGATTCGAAAAACGAGAAAGTTACACTCACTGTTTATGAGCACAAAATCTGGCCTCTAAGAATGATCGAGTTTGTGCGAATTGAGTGGACCGGTTGAATGAAATGAATGAAACTTTATTTAATCTCGGGTTGATAGGGTTGGTTTTAGACCCCTAGCAAAGAAAGTATGTTAATAAGCCGAGAAAACAAACCTTAAAACTTATTTACAGAGTAAATACTAAAATAACATGACATGGCTATTTTGCAATAAAAAGCCTCATTACTAAACAGATAATGATCAATTACTAAATTAAATTTAATTACTAAATATATAAATTTAATTACTTACTACATTTACTACATAATTACTAGAAAGAATATAGAGAGAATTAGCTACAACCTTGGCTGTCGGACTGCTTTTTTAAAGGTTGACAAAGTGCTTACGGATCTCAAAGAATCAGAGATATTGTTCCAAGTGATAGCCGCCAAGTAGTTTACTGTTAACGGACTCTTTTGTATGCTACGTGGACTAAAGTTAAGCAGCGACAGCCACATCGGAACTATTAAGACCTTAGTGCACAAGAAAGAGCGGCATTCAGTCTAAACACTGCCTCACAACAGTCGCTGAAAAATTTCATTCTGCTCTGCCTCATCACTAAAATGCACTACAACCAAAATGAGTTTTCTCTTTGTTATAAACCTTTTTTTTATTTTATTTTTTTATTATCGTTTTATAATCTTGACGAAAGCGGTAAAGAACGGAGTTTACCATCGGAGACCCGCTCTCTCTGGTGAATGGCCTGATGATCTGTTGCAAGACTGAAGGACAAAACAGCTGACAGAGAGAGTGAAATGGTTGAGCACGTATGCTTTCAAAGCAATTCAAATGCTTCAAATGCAATTCCCCCCATGCAAGTGTCGTTTCAGTCGATAAAATACAATTTAGATTGAGGAAATATGAAGAGAAGTTTGTCTAATTAGTATTTGCCACTCAATCAAACGTCCGACCGTCAATTTTTCGGTATTTTTAATCACAGGTGGCCCTATATATAGCTTATGTCTTTGTATACATTGTTATACAGTAGCACAACACGTGTTACAAAGAACTTGAAGTCGCCAAAGTAGCATTAAAGCGACCGCAAGTGACAAGGCGGCTAAGGAGTAAAGGTAAAGAGACTTAACAAGTTATATTCCTCGCTTTTATCATCCGTTTTTATAATTTTTTCTTTTTTACGGCACCCGCTTTCGCTTAAAATTCAATTTGATATGTTAGGTATTTCCTTTAATGACCTTTAGACCCCAAATCACACATAGCACGCTTGGGCCGCCTGTGTTTTCATTTCTCACACTTGACTCTTCCGCACTCTTCCTGGTAATGTTTTTCAAATTTGGATCATATTTTGAACAAGGGTTACCTTCCCGCCCCCAAGTGTGCTTCAACGAACACTTGTGCGACAGAAAAATGGCTCAAATGTAGCAACGTGTCATTCATTTGGATTACCTATTGCCGGAACGAGTTGCGATTCGCCGTCGTTCAACTGAATATGCTTTCCAACCGAGGATCATCAAGCTGATCTCTTAGGGACCGTTCATTTTTCACAAGGTAGGGAGGACTGATAAGATTTTGGGGGGGGGTCACCAAAAAAAACGGCCTTAAACGGGGGACCATCTAAAAAATAAGGCAAAAAGGGGGTCACGTAAAATATTTTAGTAATGCCTTGAGATGGGATATGTTTTACACCGAAAAATATTTACCTGTATTAGGAGGGGGGTTATGGAAAAAATTAAACGACTGAGGGGGGGGTCATGCTACTTTTTAATGAAAGTTTAAAAAATCCCATCAGTCCCCCCTACCTCGTAAAAAATGAACGGTCCCTTACTTCCTTTCGTTGACAAGCTTATTTTCATTGGTCATGGCGTTAATTTTTTATCAAGAGAATACAAACTTAGATATGGATAACCGGTCAAGCTGCCCAAGTCATCTTGTCCGAATTGTTTTAGTCATGTCGCCCGAAGAAACAATTACGTATAAGATCAGACTTACAGACTGGAAATAGGTAATAAAGTTGAGACATTTTTATCACTCCAGCGGTGTCTGTTTCTGACACCTCTTTGAAGACTTAACTACACAGAAAACGATCAAACGGACATAACTGAAAAGTGTTGTCCGTTCCTAACAACAAGTAAATGTTTCACAACTTCCCCTGTTCCTTTTAGTAAATCTGTCCAACCTTTTGCCTTTAGTTGGCCCTCTACGTAAAAGCTGCTAATGTGGCTTATAATTACATTTCTTTAGTGTTAAACGAATGATAAACACCACAGCGTACACTATCAAGTTATGGATGCACGTGGGAGGTGATACGTGGAGTCGCGCGAGGCGATAGCCGAGAGTGACTCTAGCTTCTTGAGTGCTTAGCAACCCTCCCAAAAGTATCCATAACTCAATGGTGTACACTGTAGCGTTTACCATTTTTTATAACATAACATTGATACATTGTACCAAAAGAGTTTTCTTTCATTTAACAAATCTTATGTGACCAGAAAAGACAAGCGCGCAGAAAACTGGTCTTTGCATTTGCTCACGTCACCATGGGCAAATGGTGAACGCGGACGCTGAATTGACCAATCAGAGCGCGGCTTTACTTTGGTTATGTTATAATTGCTTTTAAACCTCTCTATGAGGTGTACGACAGTAAGATGAAAAGCATCGAAACATTAAACAAGTTAACTTCAACAGTTCGCATTGTTGCTCACTACTTAAATTTAAAGAGTTACTTTTCAACACGGAAAACGAAGCATAGCAATTAAGTCATCATCAAAAACTCATTACTGAAACCAGGATACTTTTACCAATAAGATCTCTTATTTCTTGTTGTTTTCTAAATTTTATTTCTCATGATCTTCTCTTACCAAAATTACCAAACCGTGGACTTGGACGACAAATCCACAATGCTAATTAAATATGCCGTAAGAATCCTTGCAATCAGCAGGGATTTCAACAGCCGAAATGTTCCGTTTTTGCAACGTTAATTCAGGCGAAAATACGTGGTATAAACTCAGCGACGCTTAATTTTTGAGCACATTACTCAAGCAATAAAAAGAAGAGTCGCTAAATATCGCCAAGTACTATAGCGATGACTACGATTTTCAGCAGCAAATTCGAATTCCCTTTAATTGTTAAAAGATTCTCAGCAAACCTAGCTGAAATAAGAACTCTTCCTGACTAGCAAAATCCTTGGGTACCAATTGGTTAATGATGTCATTAGAAAAACGTTTGTAATCGCCGCCTGTTGGGAGGTGAGCATAGTATGGGACTATTCTTGTGGAATATAATTTGCCATCTAAGGTTCTACTGAATGATTTGATCACCTTCTGAAATGTGTGCTTTAGATCATCGATTTCGCTCAGGTAAACAGCCTCTTCGATATCGTTTCCATCAGCCCAGATCTCTGTGTCTTTGCTAAGACACAGATCTTTTGACTCAAACCTTTCTTTCTCAGCCCATTCTGTTAACACAACTTCAGAATCTTTTTTACGCTTGAGATTCTGAAGTTCTTGTTCCTGCTTTGCAAGTTTTTCTTTTAAACGAAGAATTTTGTTTTGATGAATGTCAGTACCAGGAAAGGAAGAAATCGTAGCTAACGGGAAAGAACCACTGCCCTTGTTACTTCCTGCCGACTCCTTGGAAATCACCTCCGTCTCCCCCGGGACGGTTTCTTCGTTACAAACTGCCAGAGAATAATCATGAAAGTCCTGAAAGGATTCCTGAGTATCTTTCTCAGAAGCATTACTCCTTTCTTTTGTTTCAATAGTGGTCTCGTTCATTTTCGTCTCTTTATCCCTGAATGAGCCATAGTATTGAAAATGAGAATATGTTTGGTTCACAGTATCGCTTATGAGTTCTTCACGAATCAAAGTTTGATCGAGATTTTTTATATCATCAACGAAGCACCTTTTTTTGCTCCTCGTCGTTTTTGTCTGCTGAAAAATGGCCTTGCGTTTCCTCCTTTTCTTTTTCTTGTGAGCTTCAACATCACTAAGTTCTCGCTCCGAGACATTTTGTTTTCTCCCATTGACCATTACTTCCGGCTCATAAACTCCTTTACTCTTCGAAAAAAGCTTTTGTTCAGACGTAAAGTCATGCGGTATTTGGAACCACTCTTCCGCGAAGGTTCTTCCTGACAAGCAAGCACTTTGGACTTCCTTCTCTCCGAGTTGCATCGTATCAATGTCTTCTGTACCACAAATATGCTGATTCATTAAGAAACTAGTACCACGTGAGCTGTTTCGTCTGCTAATGCCGGTACATTGAAAATCTGGTAAACTTTTCTTGTCATGACTAGAGGGAATTTCGCCTCCTTTAACTTTTTTTTCCTTCTCAGTTCTTTTGCATGGCTCATTCTCCCCTGACTTTCCAACAAGGGTTTGGGCAGTTGCCTCTCTTGGTGAGATGACTATGGTCACATGATCTCGGAAAATTTGCATAGGTAATGAGGGTTTTAAGCTAAATACTTTGACAATTTTGGGAAACGTTCCGGTATCTTTTTTCTCGTTTTGTTTCATGAGAACAGAGTGATGAAACTCTTCTTCATAATCCACTGGTTTAGCAGGTGCTTTAGGACAGTGGGCTGATGGATTTATTGTCGAGTTTGTTTGTTGTTCTGTTTGCAATGTGAATGATGCCATAGTTTGACTGGAATTTCGCAATCTGATATCCTTTTCGATTATTTCCTTATATCGCTTGGCAACTTCCTGCCAGATTTCATCGGCATTTGACCTTCAGGAAAAAAAAATTTAATAAAAAACATTTATTACTTCTGGCGGTATATGGCTAGTTTCAAAAATCGCTTTAAAAGCAGATAAGTTCCTAAGAAACATCAAATTTTATAATGTTTCTGTCTTTGACCCTCAGACATACCGAAGTCCTCAGCGATGCGAATAATACTTTTTTAGTACAACATTGCAACAGCTTTACGCCACGACGTAAACAGTTTTATCAGTCTCACTAAACCCTGTCCGCCTTACTGAATTTGGAATGTGCGTCCGATGTTCGAAGTCTTATCAAAGAAACGTCACTGAAACTGAACGTTTCAAGTGGCGAATGCGTAAAGTCCTGTCCTATCTTTGATTACAATGCTTGAATATCACTCAGTAGAAACAGTACGCGTGTAATGCCTGATCATGTATTTCACGTCCTAGTACTCAGATGTCAGTTTGTTACATGGCCGAACATTCAGTGCTAGCTTGTGTGGTTCTACCATAATTTCCTTCGTAAAAAAATCGATCAAAGAGTTTTCCGATCAAACGTAATTCAAGAATTATCGGGGTCATCACCCCGCTGCGTAACGAGGTTAGCCATGCACAAATGCCCGCATAATCTGCTTAGTTGAGACAAAACGTAACCGCAACATGCAAACTAATTTTAATCGTGACGTGTTCAGGCCGTTTGTTTCAAAACAATCAAAACACGTACTTGTCGCGTTCAAATTCTATCCTAGTTTTGTTATGAAAATCAGAAATTATTTAATCTTAAATATCGCTAAAATTACTCACTAAGCTCCCTGTTTCTTCTTATGTGTTTATCCGAGGTATAATCAGAAATTATGACCAACGCACAAACGACATAGTGTTTATCTCATCAAAATATTATGCAGAGGCGCATACTTCTTAATTTCCATGACGCGGGAACAATGAAGGCGAGACTTAATGAGTTACAAATCATCTCAACAACCCAAACAGTAATTTATACCGACATGGCTCAAATACGATCTATAAAAATGGAAAGTGAAACTGACATTCACTTGTATTATGACTCGGAATTTCCCTCCATGTACACATATTAGACTTCTTTAACCAAAGCGTTTGAACCTTGGACCATGATTACATCAGACATCACACGAATTCAACGACTATAAATGTTCTACTTTAAGATGAACGAATGATCATTTGGCTTCGATATTTTGATGCTTGTAATTTATTGTGAGAATACCAAAGGACATTAGGATAGGGTTTCAACCGAACTCTAACAAACTCCCTTTACAACAAAAGTCACCAAATAACGTCTGTCCTAACCTGTTGCCTGTGAATCCAAAACACAAGGAGGACGGCTGTTCCAATCTATTGCTCGAAGAGAGGTTACTCCCTGAAGATTCTGATGCAGTCGTTGCCCAATCCATATTATTATCATGTGCAATTTCTTATCTTTATTCCACTGGAGCGTGACTGTCATGTGGCCGTGGAGTATTGGGGAGAGTCATGTTACGCTTAAAGAAATTCGATATGAAGCAAGTCCACATTTAAGTCATTCAAGCTTAAGCATCTAATACGAAGGAAACATTTATCCCAAGATTGTAATATTTGATTCTACTTCTGTGGCAAAGCTTTTTCGACTGAATGGGAAACAAACTTCTCCCTCACCGTTCATAGGCAAGATAGAAAGTAACGAGGGAGAAAGAGCGAAGCCTTTTCAAATGATGCTTATAAAAATTAAGCCTCTAAGGGAACCATACAGTCCTGACATATAGGAAGCCCAACTATCCTGTACTTGAACTGTTCAAATGCACAGGAAATACATTATAAATCATGGCGGCAGCAAAATTGGCTGATACGTTCTGTTTCCTCAAGTGCAGCCTAAAAACAACCTACTAGCAAAGGTAGTTTATATATAGCAACATGAATGAGTTGGTGATAAACACTCTCTGAATCACGGAGAAAACAGAATCAGAGTTCAATTACGGCGTCTGTTCATTATTCCGATATTGACAACATAAAACAAAATTTTAAAAATTGAATTTGAGATGAGGGC